>NC_041394.2:214487677-214724004 GCF_900747795.2 Erpetoichthys calabaricus | reverse complement strand
AATACTGGTTATTCTTTTACACTAAAATATTACTACACAGATACAAAAAAAGTAAAATGGATATGTTCTTTTTCTTTAAGGAGATTAAATATTACTGAAGAAAGAAAAAAAAATTAAACAGCCAAATGGGGCTATGCATATGAACTTAAAAGGTTTAAATAAAACAGAAATATATATTTTATTTTTACTTGGTTAACTTGTGGAGGGTGTATCCTGTAGCAAGCCCTAACTGTTTTCGTGAAAGCCCGTTTCAGTCAATAAGTCTTATGTGTGTGTTTATGTATGTGTGTATATATATATGTAGATATGTGTATATGTAGATATGTATACTGTATATAAATGTTTATGTGTGTGTGTATATTATATATATAATATATATAGTATATATATATATAATAAAAGACAGCAACACTTATAACAATGACAACACAATTACATTGACAATCATGTAACGTTATTTTTAAAATGTTTCCTTTTTTTTTTCATAACCTCTTTTAACACACTACTTCTCTGCTGCGAAGCGCGGGTATTTTGCTAGCTATATATATATATATACTATATATATATATTATATATATATATATATATATACATACATATACACACATACATGCAGTTTTCAATAACATAGAAATCAATATAAATATTAACATCATTATCATATGAGAATATGAAGTAATATATAAGAAGCACATTCATATAAATATAAATTATTAAACAGTAAAATCTTCTTCTGTAATTTGCTACCGTGGCAATTTGTGTGTCTGTCCAGGATTTTAAATCACCTGTAGCTCGCAAACCATTTCACCTATTGACTTGAAATCTGGTACACATATAGTACGTCACGTCTACTATCGCTTTATGGGTGATGATTGTATTACTCTTTTTATGTTTATTTTATTTTATTGTAGAATCAACTCCTATCTGCGCACACCAGGGCGGCCGTGGGCGGATGCGTATGGTGTATTCACTCCATGTTATCGTGCATTGCGCTGTCAGTGGTATTTTGATAAAAGAATTTGAAGAACATATAAGAAGCGTATAAATTATTAAACAGTAAAACATTAACATTTAAGAAGTAAAGTTAGATTAAGTACTACTGCAGTGCCCTCAGGTATACCTCATTTTTTGTTTGTCCATTACATGCTTAAATGTATACATTTTTTGGTGTACCTACCCGAGAACACGCGACATATAACCGAGCGTGGGAGAAGCATGGATTTTAAAACACGCGTTGAGTTCATCTGCTGGTCTCCCTCGTGAAATAACTGGTAATGTTTGAATAAAATCTACAGCGAGTAAAACGACATTACCTCCTATTTTTTTTTTTACGATCTCTGAGATGGTGCTTTTTTCGGTTCAAGGCTTCATAAGCTCTTTTATGTTGTATGGTGTACTTATCCCAAACCATCATCTTTGAATGTTGCAAGACTTTCGCCTTGTATGTAGATCGGGGTAATTACATTCATTGCATTCCTAGTCTGAATCACAATCTGATTTTATGGGTGGTTACCTGGCACTGTAGGGTTGCCACCCGTCCTTTAAAATACGGAATCGTGCCGCATTTGAGAATGAAATTGCGCGTCCCGTTTTGAATCATACTGGACGGGATTTATCCCGTATTTTTTTTATCATTTTTTTTAAAGCAGCGTCTCATGCAAATCATCCCACACACATTTTATGAAGATGCCTCCTTTCCTACTTTTGATTGGGTAATACTTGATGTCATCGTTAGTTGATTGGTCTTTTAACTGTCCAGTGAGGAGGGCGTGTCTTTTAAGTAGAGTCTGGAAAGTGTTGGCACTGAGATGTGGCGTCAGCGCCAGAGTTGAAGCCCCTAATGTTGCGGTCAGAAAGTCGGCTAACATCCGCCATGTGCCGTCTTTCAGTTGCGAGAAGCAGATCATAGAATGGTTGAAACTGTTGCCCCTAACGTTGCGCCACGGCGTGTGGTTCGTTTATACCTCGTGTGTTTGCATTAAATTTTTATGTCGCGAATATGTTATTGCAATCCGCAGCGGGAGCGTTCTATAAACGTAATTTAAACTTACGTTTTACACCGTGCTTTGTTTCCCTTATGAACATGCTTGTATGCTTAACTCGCTCCGTTCTCAAATTGTTTAATTAATTTTTTGCTCTTCGCTGTTTGCGGCTGTTCCTCCATTTCCCCCTACTTCGTTCTTTTATCTCGCGAATATGTTATTGCAATCCTAACGGGAGCGTTTCAATAAACTGATTGAAAATAGTTTTGCATTTACCTTTTTAGTAAAAGGCGAGCTTTTAAGCCTGAGAAATCACCGCGTAAATGCACACGTTTAATTGGACATGTGTTAATATGTATGGTTACACAGTATTAAAAGACAGTGAACAACTGTAAATTTGTATATGTATATATATGTTTATGTGGATGTGTATATGTATATATACGTATGTATATGTGGATGTCTATATGTACCCTAAGTTCTTGTCTATAAGCCGGACTCATGTATTAGCCGGAGACCAAAAAATCATACGAATTTTTAAAATAAAATCGTATCATAGATAAGCCGGACTCATGATAAGCCGAACGTACTATAACCTATAACTAATAGAAGGGAGGGAAGTCAGTGGTCTCACTCGCGCCCATTTAATTTCTTTAAGGGGGGAGAGAGTGTGAGATATTGCCGTCTCTCTCACTCCCCGCATGGCGCGGTTGGAGCGGCCGGAGCGCGTTCTTTCTGCTCTGGGCGTCGCCGAGTCAACACGAGCGCGTAGCGGTCATTTAAATTGTGATTTTATATGTAAGCATATTTAAATATATATCGCGGATTTCTGCGGGACAATGGGTCTTTTAATTTCTGGTACATGCTTCCTCAGTTGGTTTGCCAGTTGATTTCATACAAGGGACGCTATTGGCAGATGGCTGAGAAGCTACCCCGGCTTACTGTTCTCTCTCTCTTGCGCTGACTATCTGTGATCCTGACGGATGGGGATTGAGCAGGGGGGCTGTTTGCACACCTAGACGATACGGACGCTCGTCTAAAATGCTGAAAGATTATCTTTCACGTTGCTATCTTTTGTAAAGCTGATTCCTGAAAAGACATGCTGCACAGTGCTTCGCATACTTAAAAGCTCGAAGGGCACGTATGATTTTTGACTGAAAAACAAACTCTCCCTCTCTCTCTCTTTGTCTGCTCCTGACGGAGGGGAGTGTGAGCTGCCGCCTTCAACAGGCTTTGTGCCGCGGTGCTTCGCATACTTAAAAGCCAAACAGACATATTGATTTGTTTGCTTCACTCCTTTGAAGAGGAAGATATGTTTGCATTCTTTTAATTGTGAGACGGAACTGTCATCTCTGTCTTGTCATGGAGCACAGTTTAAACTTTTGAAAAAGAGACAAATGTTTGTTTGCAGTGTTTGAATAAAAACGTTCCTGTCTCTCTACAATCCTCCTGTGTTTCTGCGCAAATCTGTGACCCAAGCATGACAATATGTAAAAATAACCATATAAACATATGGTTTCTACTACGCGGATATTCTTATTTCGCGGGTGGCTCTGGAACGCAACCCCCGCGATGGATGTATAAGCCGGACTTATGTATAAGCCGATATTCTATTTTTTCATTTTCACAACTTTTTTCCTTAGATAAGCCGCGGCTTATTGACAAGAACTTAGGGTATATATATATATACTTTATATATATATATTATATAATATATATATATATGTATATTATGTAGATATGTGTATATGTAGATATGTACATAAGTATATATGTTTATGTATATATATGTTTACATAACCTCTTTAACACACTACTTCTCCGCTGCGAAGCGCGGGTATTTTGCTAGTATATATAGATATATATATATGTGTGTATATATATATATATATATATATATGTATATATATATATATATATGACAGCAACACTCATAACAATGACATTGACAATCATGTTACGTTATTTTTAAAATGTTTCCTTTTCTTTTTCATAACCTCTTTAACACACTACTTCTCCGCTGCGAAGCATGGGTATTTTGCTAGTATTATATATATATATATATATATATATATATATATATATATATATATATATATACTGTATATATATGGGCTAAAACTGTATGAGCATGTTCAGCCGGATTTGCTCAGACTACATATGGCTCCAACAGACAGTTTTACGTATTCAAAAAAAGCATGATGACCATAGGCTTCTCAAAATGTCAACAAAGAATAGAGCTGTGTTTTTTGACTCTTGCTTACTGTGTTCTGAAACTAAAAAGAAAGGCGTAACTGGACAAGGAGATGGTTGACGCACAGACAATATAGTCTATTTTACAGACAAAATCAGAGGTACATAGTCCATGTAATTTACTGTAATGAGTGTATATTTCAGGTTCTTCCATAAAGGTTTCCTAAGATGCCTTTGTAATTGGCCATTTAGTTGTATGTGTGTTGCTACATGATATTTAAATTTTTGAAAACAAAAGTGAAAACGAGTATGAAAATACTCAATATACAAAACTAGCCAACCCGCGGCGTACCATACGCCGCATAATAAGGTCGCTTTTTTAATGATTTTTAAGCACAGGGAAAAAATTAACATTTGAAAAATCCGTAATTTAATAAACCATCAAGAAAAGTAACATTGTAACAATGCACGGTACGAACCAACATACAATTGTCCGTGACTGAAAACTGGAGGACCGCCGTCGCGCCTTCTCCTCCCAGAGCGAGGGACGGGGGTGGACGGCGCTTCGGGGGAAACGGGAGGAGAGGGGAAGGACGCCCATTCCGCCCCCTCCATCATGCTAGTCTGCTGGGTCGTTCAGTATGCACTGCCTGCTCATGTGCCCACCCCCAACTCGTCACCTGAGTCGTTTTCGTCTTTGCACAGTCCACATGCACCTGTGAGTCATGTAGACTTTTCATTGTTCTTTGCGGTTCTGGCTGCTTTTCTATATATAATCCACCAAGTCACCGACCATGGTAGTAGCCTTGGGGTGGGTTTGTGTGTACAAGGGGCAGGGACGTAATCAGTGCGAGCGTATGACCTGCACTTACTGGGAATTCCTTGTTCGTGGGGAACAATTGCAAGCCCCGGTTTCCAGCACGAATGGGGTTCAACGGCTTACCCACGCCTCTCTGCGCCGGGTAGACACACGTTGATCCATTCAGTGTAGCGCGCGTGCAGTAAATGAAGATCTCATGGCAAGCCTGAAAGCATAAAATTGGAGCTGTGTGACTTGCGTTCTTTTTGCGGTTCGCTTTTCCTCAACATGGGTCAATTGTATGTGCCAGCCTGGATCTCCGTAAGGGAATAGCAGAGGATAAACCATGGGGTCACAGTTCATATTGAGAACAGAGATACGCTTGCAAGCATCTCTCCTTGGATATATGCAAATGTCGCGTTGTGCAGGAGGTTCCCCGTCTTCACCTACAAAGATAGCAGCAACATCAGTTTGATAGGATGTGGCATTATACCTTCTCATAACCAGACTTGGATTTTCCACGAACACCATTCATACAGCAGTAACAGGGTTACCGTGAGTGATAATGTCATGCATTTGCATGTAAGACTTTGCAAAGGGATTAATCTGTCGCATCATGTTGTCTAGTTGAAGCAACAAAATGTCACTGCAAGCACTATTACATTCCTTTTGCAAACGCTGACTGGTAGCCTCAGCAGAATCGAAGCTATATAGCTGACCGTATTGTGGTGATGTGTCAGGATTGGTATATAAAGGAGAGACCTGGTGATAAATTTGACCGTGGATTCTGAAAGCATACGGTCCTTGTCCAGATGGTTGAGCGATGTGTGCGCCCACTGACGCGAAAGCTAAAGCAGAGTTGTATTCCCTGATATGATCACAGTAATTTCGGGACAGCGGGTTCTTGCCAGTCAAAAGGTCTTCTAAAAAAAGAGGGGGTTTGGATAGCGTTGGCAAAGACACCTTGCCGGCATGACAACACTTAGTGTAATGTCCGGATTTGTTGACCTCTGCTGGCCAATGAAGAGCATTGCAAGAAGTACATAGTGCGGTAGGTAGGCCAATGTTATGTTCTTGGACGTGAATGGCGGTATCTTCTTGAAAAACTGCAGAAAACTGAATGCGATGTTTGTGCATGAACGATTTAGTGCTTTGTTGACACTGAAGGGAATTGGAATGAGTTGTTTCGAAGCATTGCTGGCAATGTTCACATTGCATAATTCGTTCAGTGGAGTGTGTTTTTAAATGCATGTTGAGATATCTCTGCACTTGGAACGTTTCTGAACAAATCGTGCATTGAAAGATGAATTTGGAATGTGTTTGTTCAGTGGAGTGTGTGTTTAAATGTGCTTTGAGAGATTTCTGGCACGTGAAGGTTTTGGAGCAGTGTTGACACTGAAAAGAATTCATCAGGGAATGTGTTTTGAAATGGTTAGTAAGGTATCTGCGTGCATGAAAGTGTTTGTTGCAAAGTTTGCATAGAAATGTTTGTGTTGAATGGCTCTGCATATGGTTGTGGAGATCCATCTCACCTGTGAAGTCCTCATTACAAAATGTGCAATTGAAGGTGAGAGTGGAATGAGTTCGTAAGTGTTTCTTGAGAGCGCAAGTTGTTTTGAAGCATTGTTGGCAATGTTCACATTGCATCATTCAGTTAGTGTTGTGTTTTTTTAAATGTGCGTTCAGATATCTCTGCACTCGGAAGCTTTTAGAACAAAACGTGCATTGAAAGTCCTGTGTGGAATGCGTGTGTTCAGGGGAGTGTGTCTTTAAATGTTTTTCAGGAAGAGGAGAGTGGGCAGGTGACGTCACATTAGTGTGGCGAGCAAGTGGGTGTGCACCCTGTGTGTACATACCGACAGCGTCAAAAGATGTCACCAGAAGGTTATCACGTGTGTATTTGAGAGGCATGAGAACCTTGTAATGCCCATGATCCAAAGGACCGCTAAAGAGCCGGGATATGGTGAGAAGTTGGGCTGGATTGTAAACTCGAGGAGAGGCATGAGGATGTTCTTGGAAGTAAATGGTGATAGTAGCTGGAAGGATTTGGGACATTGCCACAATTTCTGCCTCGCCACCATAGACTCGTGACGTATTCATGTAGTCAGCGTATTGTTGAGCAGACTGTATAACAATGCCTCTGTGACTAACAACAATGGACACCACATCGCCGAAGTTATCCCAATGTTGGCAAACAAAGCCAACAGCTATGTTGTGAAGTTTGAGAGCAACAGTTTCGTCAATGACATTTTTCCTGAAAAACCCGACTGATAGAAACAAACAGTTACCTCATGCAGGAATTTCTATAACATTGAAGTGTTGTTTCCATGAAATACATTTGAAGCGGTAGCTATGGAGGGCAAATGAACAGTCAACGTGGCTCACAGCTGGATTTGGAGCGCAGCACAGACCAAAGCGAGTGAACATGTGTTTGATGAGCTGTTCGAGTTGGCGGGCAGTGCTCTGAGGTGTGTTCCCTATCACGTGGGTGGAGAGGTAGAGTTTCTGGGCGGGGCTTCGTTGTTCCTTTCCCATGGTTTTCGATGGTGGACGCGGTCGGGTGTTGTAACCGAAAAAGAATAATGAAAAGTCAACGTGGCTCAGAGGTGCATGTGGACTCCTAGCACAGACAAAAGTGACTTACGGGGTGGTCAGTGAGTTGTTGCGTCCGGGCACATGAGTAGGCAGTGTGAATGCCTAGAGAGCGAGGGTGGATGCGGGCCGGGGAATAAGGAGTGTTGGTGGGTGGGGAAACGTTTTCCGTGTTCCTGCAGGACCATCTAAGAAGACGCATGTTTGTTGCGGATGCGAATTGCTGTATGTAGCATGTAAAACAGTTTGCGATGGTGCACGCGGTCGTGCGTCGTAACCGAAAAGTCAACGTGGCTCAGAGGTGCATGTGGACTGTAGCACAGATGAACATAAATGATGGCATGTTTTCCGAGGCGTTGCGAGTTGGTGGGCGTGGCTCTGCGAGTTATCGTCGTATCCAATGGTCTTAGAGTTGGTGGGCGTGGTTATCTTGCGTGCTTTCCATGGGTGTCTGCTTGTCGGCTTAGTGAACTATCTATATATATAAAAATGGAATGGGTGGGTCGTCGGGTGGGCCTTTTTTTCATTCCGTCGTTTTTTCGACGTTTTGAAAATGTAGAATGATTATTTGATTTTTTTTGTTTTTATTTGATCGTGTCTATGTAGCCGCCGTCGTAATAAAGTATCGCTAAAATCGTCATTTATCGTAATTTATTTTTGACGTATAACGTCGCCGTCGTCGAGGTCAGTGATACCAGTGCAAAAAATCTGCTTACGGTTGAAAGACACGCCCTACTCACTGGACAGTTAAAAACACCAATCAAACTAACGATGACATCAAGTATTACCCAATCAAAAGTAGGAAAGGAGGCATCTTCATAAAATGCGTGTGGGGATGATTTGCATGAGACGCTGCTTTAAAAAAAAAATGATAAAAAAAATACGGGATAAATCCCGTCCAGTATTGATTCAAAACGGGACGCGCAATTTCATTCTCAAACGCGGCACGATTCCGTATTTTAAAGGACGGGTGGCAACCCTACAGTGCCAGGTAACCACCCATACAATCACATTGTGATTCAGACTAGGAATGCAATGAATGTAATTACCGCCGATCTACATACAAGGCGAAAGTCTTGCAACATTCAAAGATGATGGTTTGGGATAAGTACACCATACAACATAAAAGAGCTTATGAAGCCTTGAACCGAAAAAAGCAACATCTCAGAGATCGTAAAAAAAAAATAGGAGCTAATGTCGTTTTACTCGCTGTAGATTTTAGTCAAACATTACCAGTTATTTCACGAGGGAGACCAGCACATCAACTCAACGCGTGTTTTAAAATCCATGCTTCTCCCACGCTCGGTTTTATGTCGCGTGTTCTCAGGTAGGTGCACCAAAAAATGTATACATTTAAGCATGTAATGGGCAAACAAAAAATGAGGTATACCCGAAGGCACAGCAGTAGTACTTAATGTAACTTTACTTCTTAAATGTTAATGTTTTACTGTTTAATAATTTATACGCTTCTTATATGTTGTTCAAATTCTTTTATCAAAATACCACTGACAGCGCAATGCACGATAACATCGAGTGAATACACCATACGCATCCGCCCACGGCTGCCCTGCTGTGCGCAGATAGGACTTGATTGTACAATAAAATAAAATAAAGATAAAAAGACTAAAACAATCATCACCCATAAAGCGGATAGTAGACGTGACGTACTATATGTGTACCACATTTCAAGTGTATAGGTGCAACGGTTTGCGAGCTACAGGTCATTTAAAATCCTGGACAGACACACAAATTGCCACGGTAGCAAATTACAGAAGAAGATTTTACTGTTTAATATTTTATATTTATATGAAATGTGCTTCTTATATATTACTTCATATTCTCATATGATAATGATGTTAATGTTTATATTGATTTCTGTGTTATTAAAACTGCATGTATGTGTGTATATGTATATATATATATATATATATATATATATATATATATATACTAGCAAAATACCCGCGCTTCGCAGCGGAGAAGTAGTGTGTTAAAGAGGTTATGAAAAAAAAAAAGGAAACATTTTAAAAATAACGTAACATGATTGTCAATGAAAGCCCGTTTCACTCAGTAAGTCTTATGTGTGTGTTTATGTATGTGTGTGTATATATATGTACATGTGTATATGTAGATATGTATATATATGTATATGTATATAAATGTTTATGTGTGTGTGTATATTATATATATAATATATATATATATATATATATATATATATATATATATATATATATATATATATATATATAAAAGACAGCAACAGTTATAACAATGACAACACAATTACATTGACAATCATGTTACGTTATTTTTAAAATGTTTCCTTTTTTTTTTCATAACCTCTTTAACACACTACTTCTCCGCTGCGAAGCGCGGGTATTTTGCTATATATATATATATATATACGAGCTGTATATACCCGGCGTTGCCCGGGGCAGAAGTAACCTAATCGGTCAAACACTTACATATATACCAAAGTAAACCTAATCGGTCAAACAGTTACATATATAAAAAAAGCGAACCTAATCGGATAAACAGCTTCATATATACAGAAGCGAACCTAATCGGACAAACAGCTAATCTATATACATAAGCAAACCTAATTGGTCAAACAGTTACATAAATACAAAAGCAAACCTGATCGATGAAACAGCTTCATATATACAGAAGCGAACCTAATTGGTCAAACAGTTATACATGTGCAGAATGATTTTACAAACATTATGCGTGTTAACTATCATTAAAAAGAAAAGATTGAGGAACTCTTCTTCTATATGTGATGAAGCTGGATGAAGCTGACTTGACGAAGACGTAGGTGGCATAGATTGGTTTTTCTAAAACAGAAGAAAAAAATGAGTATCTATTATTATTTTAAATTAGAATGAAAATGAGAACCTTCATTAGAGATAGATTATCCGTATTAAAATATGTGCATGAATAAACTTTTGCTAACTCTCTAGCAAAAGTTTATTCATACAAATTGGCATGGGATGGCTTTCTGAAAAAGTAAAAATTAGATAAAAATAAATTGAGAATGCGTACTTCGATTTGACTGAGATTATCTGTAATGATGAAAAAAAAGTTTAGTATGTTTTTTTTTCCATACGGGAAGGATGTAAAACCTTACATAGGCACCCTTCAGCCCGTACTGAAGGGTACTGTCAGATTCTTACTGACTAAAAAACACTCTTTTTATTCCACAGCTACCCCAAAAACCACTATTAGGCATTACTTTGGGGGTGGCAGTAGTTTAGTTATGAAACAGCTGGGTCCTGAAAAAAAATCTGTCTTATTAGTGGCTTCATCACATATAGAAGAACAGTTCCTCAATCTTTTCTTTTTAATGATTGTTAACACGCATAATGTTTGTAAAATCATTCTGCACATTCATAACTGTTTGACCAATTAGGTTCGCTTCTGTATATATGAAGCTGTTTAACCGATTAGGTTTACTTTGGTATATATGTAAGTGTTTGACCGATTAGGTTACTTCTGCCCTGGGCAACGCCGGGTATATACAGCTCGTATATATATATAGATATTGTGGTCAATGTACATTAACTTTAATAGCAACATCAGAAAAATCAGGTTGTGAGACTGCTCACATTTCAACATACTGACTGAACAGCTCAATCATAACATGGAATTGGGCAATGCAACCCCTCTCCGTGATTCTGTACTGAGCAAATTAAAATTTATTCCTCAGTGCATACAGTATTTTATGTATACCTATGATTTAAATTCTTTTTACTTGCACGCTACCCAAGAACTTTACTTCTTCCTCACTAGATGTCACTAAACAAGACAGAGCTGCAGCAGGCAGCATCTCAGAAAGCAACACTTATTCGAAATAACA
This sequence comes from Erpetoichthys calabaricus, assembly GCF_900747795.2. Lineage (NCBI taxonomy): Eukaryota > Metazoa > Chordata > Cladistia > Polypteriformes > Polypteridae > Erpetoichthys > Erpetoichthys calabaricus. The sequence continues at coordinate 214,712,579 of NC_041394.2, read as the reverse complement.
CAGTATTTTCTAATAAGCACATCTATTTTTTTTTTTACTTCAATAAAATAGGCTACTCATTACTTTAAAAACATTCTATTATGTTATCTTGAACCAATTTTAATTTGAAATTTTCATATTCAACTTATCTGCTAGTGATGCATTTTTTTTATGGTATTGTGTGTTTGTGCCCTGCAGTGGGTTGGCACCCTGCCCGGGATTTGTTCCCACCTTGCACCCTGTGTTGGCTGGGATTGGCTCCAGCAGACCCCCCGTGACCCTGTGTTAGTATATAGGAGGTTAGGAGCACATGCTGATACAGCGCATTGCTGCACCCACCACACGACAAACCAACTCAGGATCCAGATTAGGACCCGAGTGCAGCCATGCAACGCGTGACACTTCAGCACCACACTAGTTCAGATGGAGTGGAACAGTGTGAGGTTTTTTTATGGTGGCTGGAGTGCCTTCCGTGCCGGTTGGAGGGCCTATATGCAGGGGTGGATGCAGATTAACGTCATACCCAGGACGATAGGATATTAGGATATAGCGGGTTGGATAATGAATGGATGGATTTTAGTTATAAATTCAAGAGTTAGCTTATCCATAGTTGGGTTATCTGTGATTATGTATGATACATCATTAAATAACTGACTTGTTAAATAGTGGCATATATAATAATTATTTGTGTTTTAAATTTAGAAAATATATAAGCAATTTAGTGTGTGGTAGTTCTGTGAATAGAACTGGTAACCCAAAAGCTTGATTTTCACTTTGGCTACAATTTTCAAAATGTGTCTTTACTTAACCATCAGTCATCATATTTTTGCCCCTTTTAAAGCCTGCTTTCTAAAAATTTGAAATATTTGAAAATTAAGGTGGTTTCATAAGCTGCAGCACCCTGAAAAGGTAGTTCACTTTTCCCAGCAAAATGGACTATTAGAATGCTTTAAGGCCTCAGGCTGTTTTCATCTTTCACTTACTACACTACAGTTAATTCAAAAATACCAACAAGGATCTTCTTAGAAGTACTAGGGGGCTCCGCCCCCTGCTCGCTTCGCTCGCCAACCCCTGGCGTTGGGACATGAGAAAGAGTCAGATGTATGAATTAGATATAGAATAGTGTGCAGCTTTGGATGATGCCCATAGAAATAACAAATAGAGTGTTTGTCATATATTAATGTTTTATTGGAATATTTCTTTGTATACAACATTAGCAGTAAAGATGGTGTCTTGTCCTTGAATGAGTCTTCCTTGGCATGGATTATTTATAATTTTAACTTTAACGTCAGATGAACGGCGAACACGTGAGAAGGCAACATAAAGTTGTCCATGTCCAAAAACGGGTTCAGTGAGGTAGATGCCAACCTTGTCCATGGTTTGTCCTTGTGATTTGTTGATGGTCATGGCAAATGCAGGTTTAATGGGGAACTGTCGGCGTTTCAATGTAAAAGGTAATTCTAGCTCAGAACTTGTAAGGTCAATTCTAGGAATGAGAACAGTATTGTTAGCATGTGATCCTGTAAGAACTGTCGCTTGAATAACATTGCGTGTCATGGTGTTGACGACTAACCGTGTGACATTGGATAAACCCTGTTTTGTGTTAAGGTTTCTTAATAGCATGATTATTGTTCCGTTTTTAAGGGCAAGGTCGTGTTGTGGTAATCCGGCAGGGTTAATAGTGTTCAAATATTCTAAGGGGAAATTTATATGTTCATTGTCGTCATCAGAGTCAACTTTGTCTGAGCTTAGAAAGATCTGTCTCTCTCCAGGAAGTAATGAAATGACTTGGTTATTAATGTGATTAACATTAATATTTTTTGGACATAATATAGTGCGTTGTGTTAACAGGGGTATTTGGTCTAATGTGATTGCTGTTCCAAATATCTGTTTTACTAAGTCGTCTGAGATAAAGGATTGTGGAATGGAAATAATATCTGGGTGAAGTCCATCTGTATTTGTGAGTGTACCATTTCCCAGTTGTATTAGCCAACTGTTATATTCTGGATCTGGACATCGCATGTTTTGTACCAACTGTATTGTTTTAAAGCAATGCCAATTGTCTGCGTATTTTAAGGTGGACTGAACAATAGCTGAGCGCATGGCATGTGGAACAATAGCTAAGCATTGTCTAAAATCTCCTCCTAATAAAAGAACTTTTCCTCCAAAGGGAATATTATTATTCATCAACGTTTGTAGAAGTTTATCAATGGTGTTGAGTAAGTGACTGGATGCCATTGTACATTCATCAATAATTATCAGTTTTGCAAGATGGATGTCTCGGGCATTGCTACTGTGAATGTTCATAGTGGATACTGATGTCTCTGTGATTGGGACCGGTATTTTGAATATTGAGTGACATGTACGACCATTTATTAACAGATTTGCTGCCACTCCGGAGGATCGCAGTCACTGTTAATATGTTTCCTTTTCTGCAGTTGAACGGTTAATAGTGCTTTATTGTAAGGAAATCCACCTATGCTGACACCTATGCTGTCTAGTGTGAAGGTGTTGACGTTCACTTTAGAATATGTGGCTTTGGGTGTCACTTCTTATGGATGTGTGTTTGTTGGGGGGGGGGGGTGGTGAGGATTGTTGTTGCGCGAGCGTCTTCTTTCTTTTTGTGTTCCTGTGTCTTGTTTGAATCCCCCTCTTTGTGTGTGTCCCGTCCGTTGCTTGTAGGGTCTGTGGGGTGGGCTTCGCTCGCCAACCCCTGGTGTTGGGAATGACAAAGAGCGTGATGTATGAATGAGATATAGAATAGTGTGACGGTGTAGATGATGCAAATAGAAATCAAACAATAAAGTGTGTGGCACAGTGTAAAGGTTTATTTGAAAATTTCTTTGTACACGCCGTTTAAGTGTAAAAGGTAATTCCAGCTCAGAACTTGTAAGGTCATTTAAGATGGTTATTGTTGTGATCAGAGTCAAGTTTGTCAGAGCTTAGAAAGAGTTGTGTCTCTCCAGGAAGTAATGGAATGACTTGGGTATTTATGTTTTCCACATTAATATTTTTTGGACATAATATAGTGCGTTGTGTTAAAAGGGGCATTTGGTCTAATGAGATTGCTGTTCCAAATGTCTCTGTAACTAAGTCGTCGCAGATAAAGGCTTGAGGAATTGTAATAATATGTGGCTGAAGTCCATCTGTATTGGTGAGTGTACCATCTCTCAGTTGTAATAAGCAATTGTTATGATCTGGTTCTGGACATCGTATCTTTTTTACTAACTGTATCTTTTGAAAGTAATGCCAATTGTCTGCGTATTTTAAGGTGCACTGAACAATAGCTGAGTGCATGGCATCTGGAAGAATAGCTAATCACTGTCTAAAATCTCCTCCTCATAAAAGTACCTTTCCTCCAAATCGAATATTATTATTCATAAACGTTTGTAGAAGTTTATGAATAGTGTTGAGTAAGTGACTTCATGCCATTGAACATTCATCAATAAACAACATTTTTTCAAGACGGATGTCACGTGCAGTGCCACCGTTAATGTTCATAGTGGATACCGATTTGTAGGATCTAATGCAGTTGATAAAGATTTAACTTTCAGGTACATCGTCAGTTATAAGCTTCTGTAGATATTCAGTATATGAATGTAAAGAAGGCAGTCTAATTTGACCCTTTTGACAACAACGTGTAAATGTATAACTTGTATTGCCAGTTGTTTCTCCAGGGAAGTGAACTGAATGACAATGATTGCAAATGACATTCATTAATCCGAATGAATTTTCCTGGTGTATGTTTTCCTTGTGCCGTTTGAGAGGCGCGTTGTTGCATGTGTAGTATTTGGGACGTGTTGTTTTGGAGCTGTAATCGATTTGCCTGTGCTGTGTGAGAAGCCCGTTGTAGCCTTCGCTGCCATTAACGTATGTCTGAGACGGGAGGTGTTTCGTTTTGAATCCGTGCCTGTTGCGATGCAACACTTTGATTGATAGATTGCGTAATGTGGATCTAGGATGTAGATTTGTGCATATTTGCGTTGTTGATTTGTTTCAGGGTGCACTGTTCCAATGCGATGCAGTATTTGTGCACATATGCGAAAGCAGTATGGTCCATTGCCTTTTGGTGGACTGATATTTACTCCGGTATATGCAAAAGCAAATGAACTATTGTAGGATCTAATGGAGTTCATAAAGTTTTTACTTTTAGGTACATCGTTAGTTAGAAGCTTTAGTTGAGCTTTGCGTTTTTGGAGTCGAGACATTTTTTCTTATGGATGTGTGGGGGGGATCGTTGTTGCGCGAGCGTTTTGTTTCTTTTTGTGTTCCTGTGTCTTGTTTGAATCCCCCACTTTGTGTGTGTCCCGTCCCTTGCTTGTAGGGTCTGTGGGGTGGTTTTGTGTTCTTTTTTTTGGTCTTCCATGGGCTTGTTGAATCCCCCTCTTGGTGTGTGTCCCGTCCCGTCCCGTGCCTGTAGGGTAGGGGGGGGTGGGGGGGGTATGGTCGTGCCTTGCTATTGTGCGCTCGTCTGTCCTTTTTTTTTTGGTGTTTAGTTTCGTGTGCAATGTGTTTCGTGCTTTCCCCTCGTTTGAGTACTCTTTTATGTGCCTTTTCCTTATTTTGGTGCTTGTTGAGCCTCATTTTTGTGACTCCTTTCTGTATGTGCTCACTCCTGTTTTCTGTGCTCTTGTCGGACTCTTTTTGCGCCTGCGTCTCTCGCGGCCCCTCATCCGCCTCTCTCCCCCTCTTTGTGTGTCCCGTCCCTTGCTTGTAGGGTCTGTGGGGTGGTTTTGTGTTCTTTTTTTTGGTCTTCCATGGGCTTGTTGAATCCCCCTCTTGGTGTGTGTGTCCCGTCCCGTCCCGTCCCGTGCCTGTAGGGTGGCGGGGGTATGGTCGTGCCTTGCTATTGTGCGCTCGTCTGTTCTTTTTTTTTTTTGGTGTGTTTAGTTTCGTGTGCAATGTGTTTCGTGCTTTCCCCTCGTTTGAGTACTCTTTAATGTTTTTTTTCCTTATTTTGGTGCTTGTTGAGCCTCATTTTTGTGACTCCTTTCTGTATGTGCTCACTCCTGTTTTCTGTGCTCTTGTCGGACTCTTTTTGCGCCTGCGTCTCTCGCGGACCCTCATCCGCCTCTCTCGCCCTCTTTTGTCCGCCTTTCTCAGGTCCTCAGCCGACTCTCGCGGACTGTTTGTTGCGCCGGCGCAGTACGTCTTTTTGCAGCTACGGCCCATGGCCGGATGTGCCTGCGTCCATCATCCGGTTTAGCATTCTCGGTTAGTAATATGGATGGCCATATAACTCCAGCTCTTAAATAACTTTTCAGTGACTTCTAATTAAGTTTAGAGCACATTATAAAATTCTCCATCTAACATATAGTTGTGTAATTATTATCCCCATCGCACTCGCACCCACACCCATTCAGTGTTCACATAGAACCTAAAAGTGACTCAAACCTGATTTTTGGTTAATATCCGATTTATCTATTTGACTGCTCAAAATAATTTTGAAATTGATCCAAATCCAATATGAGTGTGTACATTTTTCCTAAATGTGCCACATAAGTGCAAAATTAATGAAAACAAATTTTCTACCAGCATGCTGCACTACTTAACAATGCACTGTAAAGCAAATCCAGTAAAAATACATTACGTTAACCACATATTTTCACAATAAAAAAAAAACTAATACAATGAAAAATAATGTTAAAATAATGATATTATACGGATAAATAAATGAAAATTTACATTTAAGAAGTGTGTTAGTTGTCGGCATAAATTATTTCAATGTCCATGACTATTTTACAAATAATTATTGCACTGCTGTAAACTCACAATGGTACAGAATTTTTAATTTACATAAAGTTAATATATTTGCATAAGAGAATGCCCCCTTAGCAGCAAAGCTGCAAATTCTCCCTTATAACCCCAATATTTTTGCACTGTGAGAAATAAAAATTTAACGATAGCAAAATAATTTTTCAGTGTGTTCTGACTGTTTTTGTGGTGAAACTGTAGCACACCCTGTACCAGAAAAACAACATTTCCTTCTCTATTGGACAACATGAATCATATTTTGCTAACATTGTATCACATTCAATGACTAAAATAATGTGACAATTTTTTTATATTTTGGTATTAAGTGATGTTGTTGATCTCATACAAGTAAATAAGCTGTGTATTGTTGGTATAAGTTAAACATTACAGTACTGAACTATTTACCTTGAATTGCTTTGATTTCATGTAATTGTAAGAGGTAAATTAAAAACAGAATGAAACATTTTAATATTAATGATGGTAGAATTATAATTGTTGACTGCATTAATTTTACAGAGATAAACCATACACTGGTCTACTCGCCTAACTGTTCTTTTGACAGTTAAAATTACACATTTTTAAAGAGATTTTCAGTTCAAGATGTCTACCGGTCCATTACCTAATGAAGGCAAGTAAGAGAAACAAAAAGTACAATTATTACTGCTGTTATTTTTGTGTACAAACCTGTGAATATGACGGCTCAGAGGTTCTTATGGTGGAATTGAGGGATGTGGTGGGTTTTAACGCAAAACATTGCTTTGTCATTTTCCGGGTGTTTGGGGCTGTATTTGCTACAACATTTGTCTCAAATACAGTACTTATTAAGTCCAACACCTGCTTTGTTTTCATTACCATGCCAAGTCAGTACCATAATCCAACCCAATTTTTAACTGAGCTATAATGAAGGATACATAAACATTGAAGTAAAATTACCTGGGGAATGTTTAAACACAGGTCATATTTAAGTTGCATACAGTATCTGTATTGAATTTAGTACCACATTCAAATGTGGTCTAAAGGTGTCACATACGGATAAAAAAAAAAAAAATTGATTTAACCTGCTGTGCGAATACAGTGTTTCAGAACTTATCTCTCTATATATAAAAGAAAATCCTGGAATGGAAAGCAAATGCAAGGCTACGATACGTGATAATCTCAAAAGACATTTTAAAGACCCGCTAGACCAAGGAGACTTGCCACGGTGCGTCTTGCGGGGACCGTAAACATGAGACTTGGTGCCAAGAGATTGTCCCAGGGCCGTAGCAAAAAGGACAGCGGCTGTACAGGCTTTAAAAAGATCGAAGGGCAGCACGACAGCAGCTACCCCAACCGAACGCGAGCAGCGTTATACATCCTGCAAGAAAGAATTCAACCATGTCCGGGGCCAGAAATAAAAGACAGGTATTGCTTTTACAACGTCATGCAAGACCAGGCAGTGAGCCCATTTAAAACAAGTCAACAGACCTCTAAGCTAGCAGTTGTTGGGTTGCTTTTGGCAGGCAAGCATCATGTGCTCAGAGCTCTTAAAACAACGACATGCGACAGGCAGCTGGCAAGCAGCAAAAAGACAGCAAATGATCTAAAGGCATATACTTAGCGTACGTTCAGCCGCAACACCCTTCACAACACGAGCAGTATTATACGTCTGGGAAGAAAGAGATGTAACCTCGCATGGGGCAGGAAATAAAGAAACAAGTATTGTTTTTACAAAAGTTTTTAAAGTAAAAGTGAAAATAATGCATATGTAACAAAATAATGTCTTTAAATTGTAGATTGCCTGCCTAAGGTAAAGTCATCCCTGATGAATGGGGACGTGGGAATGAGGGATTCTTTCATCGGATTAGCGCTATTTCAGATGTGGAATGGTAAAATGGGGGAGGCAGCTTGATGAATGAGGACTCCAGGACTTAAAACAAATCCACTGTATTATAACACTATATTGAGGATTCATTCTGTTCTATGTATTGTACTGTATTGTATTGACCCCCTTCTTTTTGACACCCACTGCACACCCAACCTACCTGGAAAGGGGTCTCTCTTTGAACTGCCTTTCCCTAGGTTTCTTCCATTTTTTACCTACATGGGGTTTTTTTGGGAGTTTTTTCTGGTCTTCTTAGAGGGTCAAGGCTGGGGGGCTGTCAAGAGGCAGGGCCTGTTAAAGCCCATTGCGGCACTTATTGTGTGATTTTGGGCTATACAAAAAATAAATTGTATTGTATATCCGGTAAACCAAACACGGGGGTTGGCGAGCGAAGCGAGCAGGGGGCGCAGCCCCCTAGTTAGTATTTATGTTCAAGGTCATGATGTAAGCCTCCGTAATGTTCCCAAAATAAATAAAATTAGGGTGTAGGAAACATAGCCTTTCACTATAGTGCAACAAAAAGTCAAGTTTCTTGAAATGAAATGGCTTTCAAGGCAGCTCAGGCCCCCTAAAAGCATGCATATTGTAATCTTTTTAGTTAGCCAATAAAAGGGTGTCATTTTGTTTTCACTTCTCATTGCATCCATAATGGCTAACACCCTACTACTATAGGGCAATGAAAACCCTTCAACAATGCGCTTATCAAAATGAAGCCGCATCTTCCTCAAAATGGAAACATATGAAGGACTGCATAATCACAGAAAACAGTTATGTGTGAAAGAAGTTGCATTAAAATTTACAATGGACAAACAGGCATTCAACAAAGGAAAAGTCCTCATCACTGGCAGAATGAACAGAGAACTGAAAAAGCAAACATTAATAACGCAAATGTAGTGTTTTATGAAGCACATACTTGGATGCTATGGAAAGTAGATATTCAATTTTTGTAACAATGTGAGATGTGGTTTTGGAGAAGAATGGAAGGCAGGTTAGAAGAAGCATGTGATGTGAAGAAATAAGGGAGAATCACACATGGATAAGAACAGTTTGATGGAAGGCAGAGGAGATGGCTGGGACATGTATTTAGATATGGCAGGCTTCTCCTTGATGACTAGAGGGAAAAATTAATGTGAAACAAAAAAGATGTTACTGAACAATAGTATAGACAATAGGATATAGAGTGTGAAATGCAAGGTGCAAGACAGGAAAAGGTGCAGTTCAGTTAACATTTCATGGCAAATGTCTATCTACAAGCAGAAAACTAATGAAATATCATCTCAGCATTTAAATCAAGAACAAAGACTTCTTACGTATTCTACCGCAGCATATTAGACCTGCTGTCATAATCATACTGTATTATTCTCATGTTCCTTTTTGATTAATGGTAGCAATTGTTTGTGATGTGCCATTACTAATTTATGTTCATTTTCTTTCCTATGTTCTTTGGTAGAACTACTGTCTGCTTGGAGTGAATAAACTGTCACATAAAATGTTCCCGTTTTCAGAAGTCCTCTATCTGACTGAAGTTGTCTTCTCTTGACTACGGAATGAATTCTCTTCAGAAATGGTGCTGACTTTGGGATCTTAAAACCACCGAGAATATATGTATACTTTGAATATACTGCATGATTTTTTTTGTTAATGTTGCATCATTACAATTATGTATACAGGGTGTATTTCATTCATCACATTATATTTGGAATTATTGTGTGGCACTCCGGATTTACAAATGAGTACACATAATAAACTGAAACGCTGCCGGAATAAATTCGCTCCTTCTGGGACCTTACATTGGATTAACCGGGTGTTTGTGAGCGTATGCAAAACCAACAGCCAGCCGTTTGCCAGCAATCCATTATCAAGCAACTAGTTACAAAAAGGATCCAAACACAGTGACACTGAAATGATGTCTTTCTGTTCTCAGTAAAGAATTGTTGATTCACCAGGTAAGGTTTACAAAGCTTCCAACGATAATACACTACCTGTCACCATTGCTTGCCTTTCAAACACTTTAAGCCACAGTTGTTTTTGACGGACTCATTATGCAGCACCCAGTCTGTTGCGCCGACTTTCTACAACTCTTATCCCTTTTACTCTTACAATAAAGGTCTCTCGACGTTACGTTTAAATATTTCCACCTTTTAATTTTCCCTAAAACCTAACAGTGTTTCACCTTTTTATCCCAGGGTAAACCTCGCAGCAAAAGGTAATTCTCTTTTCGTTTGCCAAGAGCCGTCTAAAACAAGTCCTGATAAGTGAAACTGACGAATACATTTGAATATAATGGTAAATTTAAAAAAGCTTACATGCTTCCCTGACTTTCGTTCTCCATGGTGACTTTTGTCTTGGGAACTGCGCCTCCGAATATGTATCTGCAGGTTAGCCAAAGGCAGGCAATAACGTACGGTAAGCGTGTTGAGATTTTGAAACTACCGCTCAAGAGAGGCTCTTTTAGTCCATGGAGCTGTGATAACATAATTCATCGGGCCACCACAACTGCCCCCAGTGAACAAACATTGCCCAATCATCTGGCAAAAACTTTTTCTATAATAAAGGGCAAGAAACTGACTGTCGCAATCTAATTTCCAACACACCAATCCACGCGCAGGTCTAATAACACTTCCGCACTCGTGATTCAAAATCACATGGGGCGCTAAAACACCGCAGCCATCTTTAAAAGGTACTGATCAGTCATGCGCAGAGCTCCAACTTTCCTTATACTGTAATAAGACTATTCGGACATGGTTCAGAACGTATTATTATAGTGTCCTTATAGCTCAACAGACCACCTCAGATAAAAACATTAACTAAATTAAACACACTTCAAAAAACCGCATCTCCTATTTGATAGTCCATCCATTAGTCCATGCCTTTAGATTTAGGAGTTTAAAGTCCTTTTTAGCAGGCTATTAATTTATGCATTTAATAATTATGCATTTAAGTAGAGGTGGTGCATTGCTACTTTGTACTTGGGGGTCCACATCGGTGACAGGTCTCATAACACAGAGCAACTACAAAAGAAAGGGTAGAGTAGACTTTTTATTTCTTAGGGAGACTGTATTACTTTAATGTGGGTAGTGATATCTTTTGAATAAACAAGCTAATTAAAACAGCCACCACATTCATGGGATGCACTCTGGACCCTTTGTAGATAATAGCAAAGGAAAGACGAAGTACAAAACTGAGTGCCATTATTAACAATAATGACAAGCCAATACTAGTGATACTAATAATTATTCTTTCACAGTGTGTCAAGAAACACTCCTGGGCCTCCTTTATACCAAGGGCAAAATGTCTCCATAGCCCCTCACTGTAACTGCCATTCAGAAGTTTTCTTTTATTTAATTTTAGTTATTCTGGTGTGTGATCATACCATACTGTAGGTGTATTTATTTATTTATTTATTTATTTACTATTATTATTATTATTATGAACTTCTATAAAAAGGCAATTTCTCCCCAGGGAAAATAAATTGTATCTGTTCCAATTCCCACATATGGTTAAACTCTTACAAACATAATACAGCCAAATAAACACCATATTTCAATCAGAAAATTCTGTCTGTTTTGTACACAGTATAATCCAATGTGATCATTGAAGGCAACATGAATCCCTCTTGTTGGAACAAACATTAGTCATCCATTCAATAACCAAAAAACTGATGTCTCACTTTAACATTGCTTCTTCTACCATTTTCTACTACCTACAGCTTTTCTTAAGCTCTTATTCACATGATGTCTCCCTTACATCTCCTTTACTCTGTCATCCTCTTTTCTCTCTTGCTAGTTCCTTTTCTCCTCTCTGAAAGCCAGTCTCAGTTCTTTACTCTTCTTGCTATGTAAGACTTCCTATATACCTCTACCCCTCATCTCTCAGTGCTTCCAGGACCTCACATTATCCTTTCCTTCTTCTTCTTCTTTCGGCTGCTCCCGTTAGAGGTTGCCACAGCAGATCATCTTCTTCCATATCTTTCTGTCCTCTGCATCTTGCTCTGTCACACCCCTTCGCTTAGGCCTTCCTCTTTTCCTCTTCCCTGGCAGCTCTATTCTTAGCATCCTTCTCCCAATATACCCAGCATCTCTCTTCTGCACATGTACAAACCAACGCAATCTCGCTTCTCTGACTTTTTCTACCAACCGTCCAACTTGAGTTGACCCTCTAATGTGCTCATTTCTAATCCTATCCATCCTCGTGCCCAGTGCAAATCTTAGCATCTTTAACTCTGCCACCTCCAGCTCTGTCTCCTGCTTTCTGGTCAGTGCCACTGTCTCCAACCCACATAACATAGCTGGTCTCACTACTGTCCTGTAGACCTTCCCTTTCACTCTTGCTGATACCCGTCTGTCACAAATTACTCCTGACACTCTTCTCCACCCATTCCACCCTGCCTGCACTCTCTTTTTCACCTCTCTTCCACAATCCCCATTACTCTGTACTGTTGATCAAGTATTTAAACTCAACCACCTTCACCAACTCTACTCCCTGCATCCTCACCATTCCACTGACCTCCCTCTCATTTACACACATGTATTCTGTCTTGTTCCTACTGACCTTCATTCCTCTCCTCTCCAGAGCACATCTCCAACTCTCCAGGGTCTCCTCAACCTGCTCCCTACTATTACTACAGATCACAATATCATCAGCAAACATCATACTCCACGGCGACTCCTGTCTAATCTCGTCTGTCAATCTGTCAATCACCATTGCAAATAAGAAAGGGCTCAGAGCTGATCCCTGATGTAATCCCACCTCCACGGTGAATACATCTGTCGCTCCTACCGCAGACCTCACCACTGTTACACTTCCCTTGTACATATCCCGTAAAACTCTCATGTACCTTTCCTATTTGCTGGAATACAGTTTTTAAAAATGTCAAGTTCTTATCATGAAACCACAATCATCAGTTTACTCAATTTAAGTGTGTACATAGGTTATATTTTACTACTTGTCAGTTGAATTTGGTGGATCTTCGCCCAGATCCCCTCTGTCACTTACCCCCTGTGATTCTCCAGGGACATTCATGCATATGTACTAGTTTTACCCTCCTGCACTGGTCTTCTGCTCTCTAATTTCTTACTCACTCTCTTAAATGCTATCAATTTCTATTCCTTTATCACTTTATCTTTCAGGTCTTGCTCTTCAGTGCACAAGCACAAATTCGTATGTCTAGACACTATATCTGCTAAACTTTTTCTTGCCTCTACATGGAAGTCCCCTAATTTAATCTCACTGAAGAACTGGCTGCCCTCTTTTTATAATGTGATGCTTCTGGAGTTGTGTGTATCACAGATTAGAGGAGCATCCCATTCATAAATGAAAATTGTCTGCTTCCATGGTTACATATTTTATGTGCTAGGACTAGTGATGCAGGCACTCACTGGATAGTGTGTGGTGGTGTGGTCGGTTAGCAAGGTAACAGTTCCTGGTAGTAAGGCACTGGGACTAGAGGCAGAGGTGGTTGCGGTGCACAGTGTGGGTCTGTTTCACATGTTGATTATGGCATATTTTGAAACACTGAGTTATTTTCAACTTTTTAAAATATTATAAATAACTGTTTGACAAAAAATGCTGCCATAGTTTCAGCAAGAAACACTAAAAATGATTGACTTTGGAGTTTACTGATAAGCAATGAAACGCTACTACATACTGTATACTGAAATTACATGTGATCTTCATTATGGAATACCTAACAAAGAATGTAAAATTTGAAAAAAGTATTATAGCCCACATCAACAGTAACATTTTATACTAACTTCTATTAAAACATTTTCTGTCCCATTAGAATTATTGGTAATCTACATTTGGCTAGAACCTCTATGATTGGCCTGACATTTGTCTTAATGAACATGTTGGGCGAAGAGGCAGAAGCTTTAGAGGGAGCAAAAAATAGAAATACAAAATTATTGTCTTATTTTGAACTTAATAAAATAGACATAAATGCAAAAGCATATACAGTACTGTGCAAAAGTTTTAGGCAGGTGTGAAAAAATGCTATAAACAAAGAATACTTTCAAAAATGGAAGTGTTAATCATTTATTTTCATCAATCAACAAAATGCAGTGAATGAACAAAAGAGAAATCTAAATCAAATCAATATTTGGTGTGACCACCCTTTGCCTTCAGAACAGCATCAATTCTTCTAGGTACACTTGCGCACAGTTTTTGAAGGAACTCGGCTGGTAGGTTGTTCCAAACATCTTGGAGAACTAACCACAGATCTTCTGTGGATGTAGGCTTCCTCACATCCTTCTGTCTCTTCATGTAATCCCAGACACATTCGATGATGTTGAGATCAGGGCTCTGTGGGGGCCATACCATCACTTACAGGACTTCTTGTTCTTCTTTACGCTGAAGATAGTTCTTAATGACTTTGGCTGTATGTTTGGGGTCGTTGTTCTGCTGCAGAATAAATTTGGGGCCAATCGTACGCCTCCCTGGTGGTATTGCATGATTGATAAGTATCTGCCTGTATTTCTCAGCATTGAGAACACCATTAATCCTGACCAAATCTCCAACTCCATTTGCAGAAATGCAGCCCCAAACGTTCAAGGAACCTCCACCATGCTTCACTGTTGCCTGCAGACACTCATTATTGTACCGCTCTCCAGCCCTTCGACGAACAAACTGCCTTCTGCTACAGCCAAATATTTCAAATTTTGACTCATCAGTCCAGAGCACCTGCTGCCATTTTTCTGCACCCCAGTCCATATGTTTTCGTGCATACTTGAGTCGCTTGGCCTTGTTTCCACGTCGGAGGTATGGCTTTTTGGATGCAACTCTTCCATGAAGACCACTTCTGGCCAGACTTCTCTGGACAGTAGATGGGTGTACCTGGGTCCCACTGGTTTTTGCCAGTTCTGAGCTGATGGCACTGCTGGACATCTTTCGATTTCCAAGGGTAATAAGCTTGATGTGTCTTTCATCTGCTGCACTAAGTTTCTTTGGCCGCCCACTGCGTCTATGATCCTCAACGTTGCCCGTTTCTTTGTGCTTCTTCAAAAGAGCTTGAAGAGCACATCTTGAAACTCCAGTCTACTTTGAAATCTTTGTCTGGGAGAGACCTTGCTGATGCAGTATAACTACCTCGTGTCTTGTTTCATGTCATGGCAAGATTGAGCACAGCAACTGTCTTCCACAACCTCCCCTTGGTAGCAGAGTTTGGCTGTTCCTCACCCAGTTTTAAGCCTCCTACACAGCTGTTTCTGTTTCAGTTAATGACTGGGTTTCAACCTACGTGTGACATTGATGATCATTAGCACCTGTTTGGTATAATTGGTTGATCATACACATGACTAGAATCCTACAAAATCCCTGACTTTGTGCAAGTGTACCTATAAGAATTGATGCTGGTTTGAAGGCAAAAGGTAGTAACACCAAATATTGATTTGATTTAGATTGTTTTTTTTGTTCGCTCACTTTGCGTTTTGTAAATTGATAACAATAAACAATCATTACAGTATTTATATTTCTGAAAGCATTCTTTGTTTACAGCATTTTTTCACACCTGCCGAAAACTTTTGCACAGTACTGTACATATGCGCAAATTCCTCCACATTACACATGGCAGAAACAAAAAAGAGTGTGGCATCCAAGAAAAATTAATTGCAAAAGTGTTGCTTGATTAAATATTGTATTACCAAAAGATATCAAACGGTTTCATTTAAAATTGTTGTTACGTGAATCAAAAGGAGCAACATTGTATAAAGATGTTCTAACTATAGATGGAACTTCGTATGGTACCTTTCAAGAAGCGACACAAGCAGCTGGGTTATTTAAATTGGACGACTATATGTTTGAAATGATGTCTGATGCCACTTCTGTAATGATACCTGACAAATTAAGACACTTCTTCGTGTACTTAATTATGACAGGTGAAGTTGATACTTTACAATTATGGAAAGCGTTCAAAGGACCATTATCAGAAAAGTAGAATGAACAAACAGCTCTTTCGATCAAGTCAGTTTATTTATAAGAGAGAAAGAAAAGATAATCTCTTTAAATTGTATTTCTGGTTAACCATATCCGGGGGTTGGCGAGCAAAGCGAGCAGGGGGCAGAGCCCCTAATAATAATATAACAATACAGAACATTCTATTCTCCAACTCACTTAACCCAATCCAAGTGTGTGGGAGCCAATGGCTATTTCAGCAGCATAGGGTGCAAAATATGGAGCAACCCACACTTGCACAGTGTCAACTTAAAATCACCAGTTCGCCTACATGCATCTGTTTGTTGATTTAGGAGAAAAACCTATTAAGATACAGGGAGAACACACAAAATTCACACAGACAATGACAAAGGAGCATGATTTAAACCTCACACTGGATTAGTTAGACATAAGCAATAATTATTAAGGCAGCCTGCGTATGAGCTTGGGATTAGTAAATTATTGTAGATAAAAGGGTTTGTTCAACAAACACTTATTTTCTGTATTGACTCTCCTTATTGTCCATGTCATAGTGATGATATAAGAGCAAAAAAGTGGGAATGATTTATATTTAACAACATACATTTGCACTGTGGGAGGAAACCACTAACCCCATAATAAAAGACAAATTGTCTCAGAAAACACAACATATCAACAGAGAGAAATTCCTCAATAAAATATATATATTACATAAAGACATATCATAAAAATAAGCTATGATCTGAGATGTGGTTGAGTATTCCATTGAGACGAAATTAAGATCAGAAAAGGAAAAGTACCCATTATCCAGGCTCATCAGGGTAGTTATGGCATGTGTCATTAAAACACTTAAAAGCCAGAAAAGAAAACCAGAAGCAAAATCTTAAAATTATTTTAAAGTTTTATTTACAAACAATTTAGTGATGACAGGAAAGGAACCATGTGAGCTAATATTTTCATTAGAATTGTACATATTTGTAACTGTGAAGGAGACATAGCTATAAATAAGTTTTGTGCATCTGGTTAATGTAATGATGTTAAGTTATTAAAAGATGAAAATATACTTTTTATGAATACAGTACTTTTAACAATTTCAGGCCACATTAGAGAGAGAGAGTCATGATCTCATCAGGTTTACTAAAGGTACTGTAAAAGTCTTAATTTTATAAGTGGTCCTCATGTAAATTGACTTGATTTGATTGCTGACACATTCCATAAAAGTTTGATTTATCAGGACCTTTATCTCCTCTACCACAGATTAATTAAAAAAGGAAAAAGAAGCGTGGCATACATACTGTAGTTCCGATATAAATATTTCTGCCATCAGCAGAACAAAACAGCCTTATGTCAAGATGGCTATTAATCTGGCTAAAAACAGTATATGTCATACAGGGGGATTATCGTTATTAGGGTCAATACAGACTCTTCTGGTAATCCACTGGTGAAAAGTGGGAAGTGTATATTTACTGGCAGAGCATTATATAACCTGGTTATGTAAAACTGTCATTTAGGAAAGAAAGTGAGGAAGATGCAAGTCTTAGTGAAGGAGGTGGTACTTAGTGAGAGTTAAAAGTAGATTTTTGCATCTACTGAACTATAGTAAGATTAGTATTTCTAGGAAAAGTTCCTGGTTCACAGGTGTGTCTGTGTCTCCATTTCATCTATGGGCATAGGGTATGGCAAATGATATTAATGAGAAGATGATGAGGAGAGAGCATTTCATAGGAATAAGCCCCACAGGAATACCACTGGTTTTCTAATGGTTATAGTCCATTCAAAGAAACCAAAGAGCAGGTCAGTGTAACATTACAGAGACAACGCACCTTAGCTGTCTTGGGAACACTTTAAAAATGTGTTGTTGGGGAATAGAAAGTCTGATCTGCGTTGTAGTCATTTGGATATCACTGTGCTCTTACACATGAAAAACAGAACGCAAATGGACGAGTGAGTAATTAATTAACTAGCAATGAGCAAAAATCTGTGAATGGAAGCCATGCAGCTTTAGATGGTATTACTAAATTATTGTAAATATAACACTGCTCACAAGTTTACAGGGTAAAGAGCATACAGATAATTCAAAATAATTAAAGGTTATCTACATACTGTGTTGTACTTTTTTGTAAATGATCCCTAAACGTACTTACTAGCATTTTGGTAGGTATGTTTAGTGACTGCATTGTTTGACAGGGTAAACAACTATGTTGAAATCATGAAAAATCTAAAAAGATCAATTTCCTACAAAACAATCAACTAATTGCATTAAGGATTACTTGAACTGACAGCTGTTTGCTCTCAAAGGTTGTTTGCTTGATTGTCACTATTGCATAGTAGTACTTGTTTAATCTGTAACCACGTGTATATTTGCATTCTGTTAAATGATCTCACTTTATTGGTTTTTCTGTGATAATTCTCATTAAGACTTTCCTAGAACTTCCGAAATGATTCAATATCTGTATCTTACATTTTATAATCTATTGAGCACTGCTCACTGAGAGGGTGAATGAGAATTGTTTTGTTCCTACACTTTGCAATTTTCAGTCAAACCATTCACTATTGAACACTAACTTATACTGAGCCAGTTTAGAATTTTCCATTTACTTAACCTGTACATCTTTTTTACTGTGTAATCATGGAACAATGTTAACCATCTACTAATTCTTCTGTCTGAGAAAGAAGCAAAACGTTAGCTTATTTTGCATGTATTTGTTTTACCGATCCTATTCTTGAAAGTCATCGGCAAATCAGAAGTGCTAAGTTCATTTGTTTCAGAACAGAACAGAAACAACTGAAACTGGGACAAGAGAATGGATACAACTTCTAATGTATTCAACATTTGACTATACTTTCTATGTTAACAAATGCAAAAAGGGAGAAATTTCTAAATTTAATTTGTAGCCTACGACTAGTGGCCCTCCTGGATCCTTTTTGACTGGGCTTTGTCATGAAGATAAACAAATCTAATGTCTCCTTACAGCCACATTGTAACATTCATTTGTGGAATGGTAACTTTGATCACAAAACTAAAAGTCAATTAGGATCAGAAAAAGAGCTGAAATGCAATAGTACAGGAATATCACCCTACTGTGAATCATTCATCTTGAAATGAAAACTGTGAAGCAGATGTGTAGCCATAGGCTCAGTATCCATAATCCTTCTCGGAATATATTGTGTACACTGTAATTTTAAGACTCAGGTCTGACGAATATTCCAGAAACAAATAAAACTATTGTAGGGTGCAGCTCCTTCTGCTACAGGGCATCACACTCTGATATGATATACCTAATGATATTACAGAAGCCCAATCTGACTTAGCATTTAGATCAAGTTTAAAAACAAACTATTTCAGAATGGCAAAGTCTTGTTAGAGCTGCCTCTAAGACTGTTCACACTGTATTGTCAGCAGTTTTGATCAGTCAATACTAATTATTTCTTCAATTTTCTCCCTGTTCTTGGGACCCATGGTGGCACTTGATCTACTTTATGGATGTGAATGTGTCATCACCTATGATGGAACAAAAAATCTAGTATTGTTATATATACTGTATATTGTCACACATGCACGTCAGAGGGTCACCTTCCAACCTCTACAGGACAACTTGGGGCACAATTACTGACTCTTCTGTATCTTTTAAAATCCGCATCTCAGAGAAGGCACTTAATGAGGGCAACTGACTCCGCCCCTTCCGTTCCACAAGTTATAAAAGCAAGGTGCTCCAGGAAGGAGGCATCTCATTTGGCAGATGAACCACATGTAAGATGGAACAACAATCCTCAAGCCTAACTGCTCTCTATTGTGTTGTAACTGTAGCCAATGGATGAGCAGAGCTTTTTGCTTGTTATATTTACTTATTTCAAATAAATGGGGTGATCAGGCTGGCATCCCAATATTTCAATTGGACTCAATTAAATTCAATTGAATTTATCACAGTTAATGACAATATATACTATCCTCTTTAATAAAATCCCTGTTTGCATCCAGGTGTCCGTGTGTGTGTGTATTCTGGTGAAGTGCGCATGCGCAGGGCACGGTGCGATGCGCGATATTACTGTCAGAGAAAGTTACAGATGTTTTACGGAAATACAAACCAGTATTACTGCGAGAGGAAATTAAAGGTACACAATACAGTGACGCATATTACAGCCACAAACAAGCCAGTATTACTGTCAGAGAAAATTAAAGGCATATTACCGATGCGCACGCCTGTATTACCGCCAGAGAAAATTAAAGGTATATTACGGACGTACAAGCCAGTGGACGTACAAGACAGTACCTGTATTACTGTCACAGAAAATTAAAGAGACACAATACACGGCGGCAGCCCACGAAAAACGGTCAGCTCAGCAAGTAAACATCAACAAAAGAAAGGCTAAAAGACAAAGAAAAATACGACCAACAAACAGAATGAGGTCAAAGTCCCTTGCCATTTAATATAGACTGTTCCTACTAATGTTTACTGTTCTAGCGCCCATTATTGTAACGGGTTTAATGACTAGTATATTATATATTGTCACACACATGCGCTTGGGAATCAACCAAAGGGACCAGGAAACGACAATTCCACACCAGACCAGGGGGCGGCGGGATGCACTGAACCTCCCTCTTTTCTCTCCGCAGATCAAACACGAGAAATCCTTCCTGTCCCAGCACCGAGGGCATCACTTCCTGTGCCAACCCCAAGGACGTCATTTCCTGTGAATCAGCTATAAAAACCCCTCATCCTCCATACTTAAACAGTTCTGTTTTGGACTCTAACCAGTACACATTGTACTCTAATTTAAAGCCTTTTGCAGCCAGGGAAACTATACGGGTGGCTGCCCCAAACCTGCATTGTGTGTCTGGCAATATATAATACATCCATCCATATTCCAACCCGCTGAATCCGAACACAGGGTCACGGGCGTCTGCTGGAGCCAATCCCAGCCAACACAGGGCACAAGGCAGGAACCAATCCCGGGCAGGGTGCCAACCCACCGCAGGACACACACAAACACACACTAGGGCCAAGTTAGAATCGCCAATCCACCTAACCAGCATGTGTTTGGACTGTGGGAGGAAACCGGAGCGCCACAGGAAACCCACGCAGACACGGGGAGAACATGCAAACTCCACACAGGGAGGACCCAGGAAGCGAACCCAGGTCCTCAGGTCTCCCAACTGCAAGGCAGCAGCGCTACCCACTGCGCCACCGTGCCGCCCATATAATACAATATATAATAATAATACTATTTATAATAATATTATTTATATATATATAATACTAATATGTAATATACAATATATATGTGTTTTAACTTTGTTTTGTGTTTATACTGCATTCCAGTAGTTATTCCATTTGAAGTAATTTTTCTACTTATTCTTTGCAGTTATTCTACACTACAGCATGCCATCCTTTTAGGTGAAAATGTGCTCAATAAGAATAAATAGAAATTGAAATATAAAAATGAAAGATTAAAAAAGGCATACACTTCCAATTCATTTGCTTAGACCAGCGTTTCTCAACCTTTAAGTATTTGCAACCCAAGTTTTCATAACAGTTGTAATTGCACCCCCCTAACGTTTTTTGAAAGGAGCCTACTAATATCAACTTGTTCTTTTTTAATTAATGATATATCATGGATGCATATTTTATTATACCTACTTAACTTTTTTCGACATTTATCTAACTCTATATTTATTTTTCTAGTATCAGAATGTAGTTTAAGTTAATTTGTTTTGGTTTCAATAGATGTATTTTTCATATTTTTGATTCTTGTTTTCTTTTTTTCACATCTTTGCGCCCCCCACTAGGGGGGCCCGCCCCACAGATTGCGAACCACTGGCTTAGACCATGACTAGAAAGATTCACTAAACATCAAAAATATGGAAAGTCCACATCAAATTAACAGCAAGTTAAAAAACAATAGTTTTGAAGACTGAAGTTAGTATAATTTTCTTGTATAAAGAAAAATAATATTGAATTGGTTTTTATAACCAAAATCTATAATTCCAAATCATCAGGACAGTACTCCAATGATATCACAGCTGTCTGCCTTTTACCCACTAAATTATCCATATGAAATGTTCCTCCCTCTTTTCTAATGAGCCAGTCATTAAATAAACAAGGAAACTTCTCTATCAGCCACACTGGGTAAATAATTTACCTTCATATTAAACACAAGAGGACTCATTTTACACTTTTGAAATGTTACTAATGCATTGCTGTCTATAAATTGTATTGCCCTTTTTCTTTGCTGTTGTTTTTACTTTTGGCTGTTATTATTTACTTTTTATTATTAAAATTTTACATACTTTTCACAAGCAGCACAGTGGCTACCACTACTATCTCACAGCTACAGAGAGTGGGGTTTCATTCTCAGTCTGATCTCTATGAATGTAACACATTCTCCCCTTGCTTAGGTATACGGTTTCTACAAATTTTGCACAGTTTTCTTACATCCCAGACAAGTGTGCATTGTGATGAACTTTAATGATAAATTATTGTGGTGTTGATGGCTGGATGCCTGAGTATGCTGTGTAATAGTGTAGTTTAGAACTGTCAAACAACCTAACCTGCATTTCTTTAAGATAGAAAAGAAAGCAATCTACATGTAATGAGAATATTTAATCTCCACATGCAGAACTCTGGAGCTGCATAAGGTGATTAAGAAAACTGATAAATGAATGTAAATTTAAATTAGTTCTTTAGGGTAATATCTCTTACATGGTGTACCACAGACGAAGATACGTAGTAGGCAACAACATATAACATTGAAGGAAATAAAAATCATATATATTTATATACAGTATATAGTATATTTAACCACAAGGGAATTACTGTAAATAGCTATGAAGAAGACGACGTTGGGAGCATCTATTGATACAGAGTGTTGTCACAACCACCACACGACGAACCACCTCAGGACTACAATACTGAGCTCAATGGCTCCAAGCCATCATTTTTAATTTGCTAGTTGACTAGTTGTGAGGATCTAGGAGAGCATAAGCACATTTTTATCCTTTTTTGTTGTTTAATATCTTTTTTGCCTTTCACATTAGCCTTGTTACATTTTGGCACTCATGGCATCGCATGCCAGTGATGTAACAGGCACCATTTTGTTTATTAAGTATATTGGAATGTAAGGCCTCCTTAAGAGGTCTCTGCTTATTTAATATTTAATGACTGCACTTGGCCACTTTTTAAATTGAAAAGTCAGAAAACCCTAGCCAAGGTCATAACCAGAAGGCAAAATAAAGAAGCCAGAGATATGAAACTAAAATTGCAGCACATGCTGTATAACAAGGTGAGAGGGTCAGTGGCCAAAAGAGTTTCACATAGCAAATGCCAAAATGAAAGATGAAAGTTGTAGCTGAGAACTAAGGGAGTCATAAGCAGTAAATCTAGAAAGATAATAATGAACTAAAGGATGAAGGATTTTTAGTGGATGTCCACAAACTTAGAGAATCAGGAAATGGCAGCACCCTTAATACCAGAAAAAAACTATCAAGACTCTTAGTGTTAATTAGCTTCTTCAAAAACAGGCCCTAACATTAGGTTTTCTGAACTCAGTTATTTTTCTAATGTTTATGAATTTATTAATATCACCATCTGAGACCTCCTGGGAGTATTTGTTATGGTGTTTACAGATGATATTGTGCTGTATTAGTTTCCACTTTGGTAATGTTCATAAAATATTTTTAGAGACTAACATCCTGTTTTCCAAATTTCAATATTGTTGACTTACTTGTACACAGCTGGTGGAATTGGACATTAGTTAGTGAAAAATGTCAGAACCTACAGAGAATGCAGTTTGTTGTGCTTTTGCAAAACGTGGCTAACTACCACCATCCCAGACGCTAACGTGGAGTTACCCAGGTTTAGCACAGTTAGAGCGGACAGAGACGCAAGTACCTGCGGGAAGCACAAAGGAGGAGGACTCGCTCTCTATGTTAATACACGGTGGTGTAACTCTGGACATGTTAACGTCAAAGTCTCCACTTGCTGCAGGGACATCGAACTGTTGGGCGTAGGTTTGCGTCCCTATTACTTGCCCAGAGAGTTTGGACACATCATTGTTGTTATTGTTTACATACCTCCTCGGGCGGATGTGGAGACAGCGAGTGACATCATCCATTCTGCTGTTGCTAAGTTACAAACGCAGCACCCTGAGGTGCTTGTGCTAATCGCTGGAGACTTTAACCATGTGACGCTGGACAAAACATTACCTGCCTTCTCCCAGTATGTGGATTGTAACACCCGGGGCAATAAGACTATTGATTTACTGTATGCAAATGTTAAAGACGCATACAGCGCCACCCCGCTGCTTGCACTTGGGGAAGCAGATCATAACCTGGTTCTGCTTCAGCCTCACTACAAACCAAGAGTGAGGGTCCTACCTAAAACCACACGCTCATTCAGGAAGTGGTCCCCTGAGGCAGAGAAGGCTCTGAGAGAATGCTTTGGAACTACAGACTGGGATATCCTGCAGGGATCACATAGTGAGAACATTGAGGAGGTTGTTGACTGCACTACTGACTACATCAACTTCTGTATGGACATTGTAGTTCCAATAAGTACTGTACGCTGCTATGCTAACAACAAGCCATGGATTACAAGTGATATCAAGGGCCTTTTGAACCAGAAGAAAAGGGCTTTTAAAGGCGGTGATCAGCATGAGCTCAAGCACGTGCAGAAGGAACTTAGAGTCCAGCTCAGGGCGGCGAAGGAGCAGTACAGGAGAAAGCTGGAGCAGAAGTTGCAGAATAACAGCATGAAGAAGTGTGGGATGGGATGAAGATCATCACTGGCTACAGCTCGAAGCGGGGTGCCACCATCGAGACAGACATGAAGAGAGCAAACCAAATGAACAACTTCTTTAACAGGTTCGACCCTCTGCAGTTTGCATATCAGGAGAAGGTGGGAGCGGAGGATGCCATCATCTGTATGCTACACCGATCCCTCTCTCACTTGGACAGAGGCAGTGGTGCTGTAAGAATTATGTTTCTAGACTTCTCTAGCGCCTTCAACACAATCCAACCTCTGCTCCTTAGGGACAAGCTGACAGAGATGGGAGTAGATTCATACCTGCTGGCATGGATCGTGGACTATCTTAAAGACAGACCTCTGTATGTGCGTCTTGGGAACTGCACTTCTGACATTGTGGTCAGCAACACAGGAGCGCCACAGGGGACTGTACTTTCTCCGGTCCTGTTCAGCCTATATACATCGGAGTTCCAATACAACTCAGAGTCCTGCCATGTGCAAAAGTTTGGAATGGGCAGTAGGAGGAGTATAGGGACCTAATCAAGGACTTTGTTAAATGGTGCAACTCAAACCACCTACACCTGAACACCAGCAAAACCAAGGAGCTGGTGGTGGATTTTAGGAGGCCCAGACCACTCATGGACCCCATGATCATCAGAGGTGACTGTGTGCAAATGGTGCAGACCTATAAATACCTGGTAGTACAGCTGGATGATAAATTAGACTGGACTGCCAATACTGATGCTCTCTGTAAGAAAGGACAGAGCCGGTTATACTTCCTGAGAAGGCTGGCGTCCTTCAACATCTGCAATAAGATTCTGCAGATTTTCTATCAGATGGTTGTGGCGAGCGCCCTCTTCTATGCGGTGGTGTGCTGGAGCAGCAGTATTAAGAAGGACGCCTCACACCTGGACAAACTGGTGAGGAAGGCAGGCTCTATTGTTGGCATGGAGCTGGACAGCTTGACATCTGTGGCAGAGCGATGGGTGCTCAGCAGGCTCCTATCAATTATGGAGAATCCACTGCATCCACTAAACAGTGTCATCTCCAGACAGAAGAGCAGCTTCAGCGACAGACTGCTGTCAATGTCCTGCTCCACTGACAGATTGAGAAGATCGTTCCTCCCCAAACTATGCGACTCTTCAATTTCACCCATGGGGGGGGGGTAAACGTTAACATTATACAAAGTTATTGTCTGTTTTTACCTGCATTGTTATCAATCTTTAATTTAATATTGTTTTTTGTATCAGTATGCTGCTGCTGGAGTATGTGAATTTCCCCCTGGGATTAATAAAGTATCTACCTATCTATCTATCTTATCTATTGTCTATAGATTAGGTGTACTAATTTATTAGTTTGACAGCTACTAGTATCATTTAATATAAAATACTACCTCCACTTGTCATTACATTTTCGAAAAGTGCAAACAGAAGATTGCAGATGCTAAAGGGGCTTTGACTGACCATTCTCTGACATCCTGACCTCATCTAGCACTTTAAACTGGAGGTAAATGAATCAGACATTAGTGTGGTTACAGGATTGCCTCAGCATTTTCCAGACACTACTCATTTGCACCCTTGAATATTATTTTCATGCAAACATATAACTGCTAAATACAACTATAATTTTAGATAAAATGACAGGGACAACAGACAATAGAGCATTGTTACTAATAGACAATCCCTGGAAGAGTGGTGCCAATGACTACAGAGTACCTAACAATTACTCACAGAATTCACTGAACACTAAAATCTGTCATACCTACAAGTGGGAACATAACTAAATCCAGGGCAAGACCAAATTACATTGTATTTGCTCAGTTGTAACTGTGACACAGCTGGGTGTGAAATGCCTTATCTAATGACTATGACTGTAAAAAATGAAGGAAACATTCTGCCAATTTGTGCCACAGCCTCTTGGCACCAGTTGATTAGAGCACTACTACAAATAAAATGATGCACCATGATAAATATATTATTGCTCTTGCACCATTGAGAAGCTTCATTTTATCTAATAATAGCTGTCCCCTGCGGTTCTGCCCACGTAGCAGTGAAAAAGGACAAACTTTAAAAATAAATTTAAAAAAAATTAATTCTGGCCAAGTGGAAGGTAGGTCGCTCCAGTGTCAAATGTTGCCACTGTATCTGATGTGTTCAGCTCTCACAGGAGAGCGTCCCCCGCCTGGGGAGAAAAGAACGTGGCTGTGATATCTCTGGCAATCAGCAGCTACCCTCTAAAACACACGTAGCTCTGATTTCTCTCTCAAAAACGTTACTCCTTAACAATCTATAGATGATAATGTCTGTTGAACAAACAGGTATCACTAGCTAAGCGGAGGCAAGGTACATTCCAACATGTGGCGAGAGGTAGACCGACTCGAACAGAGACTCTCACGTGATTGAGGGGGCCCCGCAACCCTCGGCCCGCAGTCTCTCTCTCAGATTCACGCAAATAAATTGGTACCACAAGCGAACTATGATACTTAGCTTGATGAGAGAAGTCACAAAATCAACCGGAATGTTTAAGCAAAT
Organism: Erpetoichthys calabaricus; assembly: GCF_900747795.2. Lineage (NCBI taxonomy): Eukaryota > Metazoa > Chordata > Cladistia > Polypteriformes > Polypteridae > Erpetoichthys > Erpetoichthys calabaricus. The sequence goes on along the minus strand of NC_041394.2, from coordinate 214,685,808 downwards.
TATAGGGAAAAAAAAAACGATCTAAATCCGTTAAGTAGTTCTCTTGTGAAAAGCGGACAGACACACAGACCGACAGAAAGACGTTGGATTTTACATATATATGTACAGCTGAATATGTTATGATTCCCAGGAATTGGATTTTTCTTTTTCCTAGGCTTCAGACATTTTTCTTATTGACATTTAGGTCTCTTTTTTATGTTGAGTATGAGGATTCTAGATATTATTTTGTTATGAATTATTGTTTTAGCATTCTACAAATTAATTGTTGTTTGATTTCGATTTGCTGCAATACCATTTTGTTTTTGTTTATAGTCACTACAATTTTGAAGTGCATATGTGGGATGCCAAGTGACGTCTCTTAGGAAGTTGCACCAAATGACATCACTGGTGTGTCAGCTTATAAGCTGGTGTTGCAGAGCATTCGTCATCCTACTTTGTGGATACATTTTCAAGAATTTAGTGTGTTACTGATACAGATTTTTGACAAGTGAATTTGCAACTGTGTTACTGACTAAAACTTTGATTTACATTTTTCATTTTAAAGAAAGATCAACTAACTTTATTTATTGGGGCTGCCACCTCCCATGTCTTGGCAGTACATGTGTATATTTGGGATGCAGATCCACACCATCGAGCCTGTCTCCTCCACATTTTGCATGGATTTCACATTTGTACAGGGAAAGACCACTGGCTATGTTTCATTTTGAGATTTGACTGCACATGCACTTTATTAGGAAAGTATCCCTAAAAAGCATGTTTGGCAGAGGTATGCAAAGATGCACCCCACGGTGGGATTTTATTCAGTAAACTTTTAGTTTTGGGACAAAAATTTTTCCATGGGAATTTGTTTAGTGATTGCACCTGCACCTGTGTTTTATTCCAGTCTTGGCAATGGCCTTAATTAATAACGTGTCTTCTCTCTTTTATTTGACAATGTTCTCCACTAAGTGTAATAATTTTGGTGAGCCAATTATAGATATCACCCAGAAATTAAATGACAATCAATTTGTAACAGTATCTTTGGTGACTTCGAGTTAGTCTGGAGTACATTTCTGGCCAAATACTAGCAGAATTGTTCATAATTTAATAGGTGTCTAAGCTACAGTGCCTAATAACTATGTGCTTATTTAGACCAGTTGCATATAAATTGATCTTTCCCAGTTTAGGTGAACTCCTCATTTCACACATTCAGGCTTAACTCTGTCCTTGTGTGTTTCTAATCAGATGCTGAATCCAGCTGATAGAAGAAACACCATTCAACTACAAGAAACAAGCATCAAAGATCAGGCAGTGGAGATTGTTGACAGGTATATAAATTTTTGGGCATAATTATAGCCTCAAAACTGACTTTTAAAAAAAATACAAAAGCCACCTGCAAAAAGGACAGCAGTGCCGCTACTGTTTTATGGAAACAGAGTCTTTTTAGTTTGAGTCCTGCCATTATGTCACTTTTTCTTTTATAAATCTTGTATTGAGTCTGTTCTGCTGGCCTGTTCTAGAAATCTTAACGTCAGCATCAAAAAAGAATAAAATTTAAAATTTGAAAATTAAAAAGCAGTAAAATAACAAGGTCTCAACATCCAAATCTCACAGACCTGTTTAATAAGCAAGTATTATGGAAATCAGAGTATATTTTGTCAGACAGGACTCGCTCACCACATTCTCAATTTCAGTTGTTGTCTTCAGGTCACAGGTTCAAGGTTCCAAGGATAAAAAACAACCAGTTCACATACTCATTCATTCCCAACTGATATATTTCTAAATACGTTCAATTTTAACAAACACCTACAGGCTTAAATCATCACAAGAGCAGTTTTCATTTGCATCATTCATCAGACAAGTCTAAATGTTAGTTTAATTCATATGTGTAATATGTTTGATCTAATGTTTCACCATGAGTATCAAGTTTACATCTATATTATATTTATTTGTACTAAGTTTATGTTTGATTAGCTGTGTTCTTTGTTGATGTATTTTTAATGTTATGTCATTGTCTCTCTGCAAAAACTGCTGACAAAACAAATTTTCTTTTTGGGACTTTTAAACTGAATTGAAATGAATATGAGGTTCAGAATGTTCTAGATTCCCACAAAACTGAAATGCAGGCTCAGCATTTAGTGTTTTAGTGTGGATCTGGTGCCAGAGTGGCACTTGTGAGTCGCTGACAAGGACCCTTATACTCCAGCTTTAATATACCAGATTCATGTAAAACCAGATATGAGGAGACTACATCTTTTGGAATGGGGCTATGTCAGGATGTAGATAATTCCATTTTGCTTTTTTTTGTTATTTAGCCATTTTGAATGTTTATGTCTGTCCTTTTCTGTGGTTTGTATATATTTGGGTATTTGTGTTGTTAAAAATCTACAATCCTCCTTCAAATGGAAAATGTCACTTTATAAAATTAATCAGCAAATGCTCATTTTCTGGATTATACTATGTATATCATCTTAATATACACAGATACAGGTTAAGTTCTCCGGAAAACGTCCCTCTATTACTATTTGTTAAATATTTTGTGACACTGTGGTACTGATGTCTCAATATCCTAATAATCCTGATTTGATTTGTGGCCTTGATATGTTCTTCCAATGTTCCTGCAGGCTTTCTCAGAGAAGATGAACATATTGTATATTTAGGTAGGTAGGTAGGTACATAGGTAGGTAGGTAAAAGGGATTAGTTTGAAGAATGTAAGTACAAAACAAAGGACATTGTTACATGGCTAAAAGAAAATAAGCCGAGTGACAACATATGACAACCGATGCTACAATCAGTAAACACACATATAACAGTTCATGATTAGAATTTAGAATACAGCAAGACCCCTACACTACTAGAATTCAAAATGCTTCTAACTCTGGGGATAAAAGAATTCTCAAATCTGATATACTTGGAAGCCTACTTTTGCAGGCTGATTGCAATAAACCTTGGAAACACAGGATGACTACATTCTGAAATTGAGTTGTTTTCTGATTTGCTGCCCAGATTTGGAAATGTAATGAAAAAGCAGGTAAATAGATTGCCATCTGAGATCAAAAAAAAAAGACCTGCAACTTCATAAGGCCACCATAGATGGAGTTTGTGCAGTGCTTTGTTCAAATGTTTTTCTCATTAGTGGTTTTTGCTATGCCTGAAAAAGTCAAGCGCAGACCTCAGTGATCTATAAGCACTGCAAACCATCATATAACTGTAAGTATGTCTCACATGACTAACCTGAAGAGATGTGACATACAGATTTAAATGCTTAGTACATTTTTAGTTCTCTAGAAAGCAACACTCTGTTATTATTTTTTAAATATTGTGTGACACTGTAGTGCAGTTGTTGGTACTGATGGCTCACAGCTCTAATAATCCTGATTTGATTTGTAGCCTTGCTCTGTTCTTTTGAGTCTACTGATATGGTATAACATATGTACTCAAAGACAAACGTTTATATTGCATACACCCATTTGGGGCATCTAGACAAAAAGCTTAACTGTACCGTTAGAGCACAAATCTCTTGGCCCTCATTGACAGTAACAAGTTGATAAACGGGAACTTCTGTTTCAGTAGCTGAGCAAGTAAATCGGACCATTTTTCTCTGCGCACACGCCATGGCGGCTTCTTTTGCATGTTTGCTGAAAACATTTGGCAGAAAAGCAGTCTGGAAAGGTTTAACAAATTCCAGATATACTGGTAAAGTAAGTAATGAAAGAGCACCTTATCTTAGTTTTATTTGGGAGAATGTCAGTTTGTCCTCTGACGACTGAAGTGTTTCGGGGAATCACGAGGAGTCCTCTGTTGGTGTGCAGTTCGAGTCTGCATTCAAGTGGATGGGCACAGGAATTATTATTATTAAAATGATTGTGGGTGTTTAAACGTTAGTAATTTAGAACAGTTAGAACTATGTTCAGAACGTCTTGATATTCGTATTATTTGAAACTAATAGTATTGGAGGAGAACAGTTTTTTTTAGTATTACGCGATCATCGTTGAAGGCATTTGTCGTTAAACTCAAACCTCTCTTCTTTTTAGGTCATTCAAAGGACATGCGAGTAATGTCTTTCCTAATCACCAAACCAAATGCCTGATATTTGTTCCAGTGAACCAACAGTTGAGGGAAAGAGAAAAGACCTGTCGCATATATTTTAAAAAGTACATACTGTAAATGTGGGGGTACTCCACGAAGCGCGGTTATAAATTCGGGTCCAGTTTTCCATTCGAAGGTCAGTCGGTCCAACGAACGCCAAGTGCTTCTCGTTAACTGACGACGGCTTCAGCAATCCGCGATTATGTGCACACTCGTGAGATTTACGAGGCTCCGAGAGCTGATCGTCAATAACCTCAATCAGAGCTCACAAAGCACAGAAGAGGGTGCAGTATCGGCAGATTCCGTACCGGTGCCTTTATAATAAGAAAACTTTTTGAAAAGTTAAAGGGAATTTAATTATCAGAAAGTAAAAGAACATGTAACTGGGACGGTGGTGGGCCTTTCCGCGGTTTATCAAGAAGTTGAAATTGAGCAGTAATAACAGAAAGAAAATGTATCTGCCGTTAGGAAAGCTAGAGAGGCTTATCTCCATTCTGTTAACTGCATCATAACCCCCTGGGCATAGTGCACTTGGGTCCCTGTTTTGATTGCAAAACAGAAATATCGGCCAGTACCCATATGTTAAGACGGCCGTGGTTTGTAAGACCCACCCCTGTTGTGTCATCTGGAAGCTTATTGATGGTGTTAGAACTTATGCAGCCATACAATTTTGAGTCAGCAGAGTGAACAGAAGTTGGCTAAGTACATGGCCCAGAGGGGCACCAGAGCTCACCGTGATGGTATTGGAGATGGTGTTTCCAGTGCAGGTTGTCTGGGGTGATCCTGTCAGGAAATCCAGGGTCCAGTTGCATAAGGAAGTGTTGCAGACTCAACATCCCTATGAGCTTCTGAGGGATGATAGTGTTTTTCTGAGGGATGATAGTGTTGACACCTGAACGAAGGTCAATGAAAATAATTCTAGCATAAGTGTCTGTTTTGTCCAGATGAGATAGGGCCAGATGAAGAGTAGCTGATATGGCATCTACAGTGGAATGGTTCAGGCGATACTGGGAAGGGTCATATGATGTGGGAATCCCATCTTTCAAATTGCCCAAGACTAGCCTCTTGAAGTATTTCATGATGATAGAGGACTTCTTCGGTTCGGGTATGATGGTGGTAGTTATGAAGTGCTTGGGATGACTTCCTGCCTAAGGAAATGTTGATGGTGTTTACAAAAATATCCGGTCTGCACATTCCCTGAGCACTTGGCCAGGTATGTTGACTAGTCCAGCAGGTTCAACAAAGTTCTTCTCATGTCAGCAGTGGACACACACAGTACCTGTTCCTCTTGAGGAGGGATGCACTACCTTGCAGGTATGTTGTTTGGGCGTCAAAAAAATGAAGTTATTTAGAAGAAGATGCACCACCCCTGCAGAGAAGTTCTTATAGTCTGTGATGGCATGGATTCTCTGCCACTTGTGCCATGTGTCTCAGGTGTCCTGAAAGTGGCTGTGAATTTTCTTGTCATACTTGCTTAGCTGCTGTGATGTCCCAAGATAAGATAGGTTTGCCGTTGCTATACAGAGATCTACCTTATCACCTGATCTAAAGGCAATATTGTGAAGTTTTAACAATGCCTCCAGTGTCACACCCAGTTTCTGATTTACAAATGCTGTAATGGCTTTTGAGACAGTCACATTATCTACATACATGTTAATGAAGCCAGCAACGGATGATGAATGCTTAAGCCTCTTTTAAGTAATTTTGTATATTCTTGGTTCCTTTATTACTCTCCTCCAGTTTCTTTATTAGTTTGTGTTTAATACCTTGTTTAATGCTGCCTAATTATGATATAAATAATATATGTCCGAATTAGATAAGCAGGTTAAATAAGGATGAATGCATACAAGTCCATTTAAGCGTGAAGGTATTTGAGTAGAAGCATTTCATGGAATGATATAACTAATTAGGTTTTGTCCTCTCTTTATTTAAAAAAAGCCCATTTTTGGAATCAACAGATGGAGATCTATACAAGCAGCAAGTCAGGTGGTTTTAAATGTTCCAGAAACCAAACTGACATCATTGGAAAATGGACTGCGGGTGGCCTCTGAAGATTCAGGTCTCACAACCTGCACAGTGAGTGAAAACAAATGTTATATTTTTGAATGAACTGAATCAACTGTACAGAATTAAAGTTGTGGCTAGACCTGTGATAATGCCTCTACTGTCAAAACAGTTACTAATAATGTAAATATATTCTAAGAAAATAAGGAACATTTTTATCATGATAAAATTAGCAGTAGCATTAACGTATGTCTATATTATAATACAATTACTTACTAGGGTGAGTGTCAATATTTTACTTTTTATATCAGTTACTTATGATAGTAAATCCTATAAAAGGTACCATGTAAAATAATGTTTTGCAGCATTATTACTCGAGTCGTGTTGAGTTGTATTTTAGTATATAAATGTTGATGATTGGTGTTATCTTCTCAGTTAATGGTGCAATTTGCTTTGAAGTTTATAATTTTTGTTATCGAGTAGTGTAACTCTTTCATCCTGTTCCTGTTTTGATGATTGTAACTTACTACAACCATCTATAAAATTTCAAAAACAACATTTGATAAATATGACAGATATTGCAGAATTCCCTTAATTTCTAAGGAGAGACATACTGATGTATCAAGAGTAAATACATCTAAAAAGTATTATAGTTGTTCTAGTGCATATCTGCCAAGTATTTTGCCTTCAGTGCCATAAAACTGATTTAATAGGAGTATGGTACTTTCAAGTCTAAAGACAAAGTACGCATATTTGTCATTAGACCCAAAGGCTAAAATATTTCTGAACTTAAAAAAAAAAAAAATGACAAAGAAGTCCATATATGTATCGACTGAGCAAGAGTACAGTATTTTATATTGTAAAACTTACGTAATATCTTTCCTTAATGTACCTGTATGCCTGTCATTTATGTAAAATATTTAGAATAATTTAATAGTGTCACCTATTAAAATAATAAATAAAAATTAAAAAATGTAACCAGAAATAATTTTTACTGGAGTTGCATTTCTTATGTCAGTAAAAGTTAACCCATGTAGCACAAAGCCACTGGTGGTGATAATCAAATACAAAGTCAGAGATATAATACACTTTGGCTATTATTCTTTAGTTACAGAGCAGATTTAACTTGTATAATGTTTAATGTATAAAAAAGATTTTGACAGTGACTGAAAAATGTAACCGTTCAGATCATGATATGTTTACACAAGACAATGTTTATGAAATAGAATACAGTATGTAGTAGGCTGTATAAGAAAAATTACCGTTGACATTTGTGTATATTCAGTTCAATAATAAAATTAATTCCAACATTCAGTTGTCTTAGACTAAAGACAGCAGTAATGTGCCAACAAAAGACGGAGTGAATAAAACACCATACATTAAATGCAACATTAGTTGACAAACACTAGTGCAGCTGTCAATACGAATTGTGTTGAGGAGCCTTATAATCGGAGGGGGAAAATTGTCCAGAAGAGGGAACATGAGCGCTAATGGTCCTAAATTGCATGCCAGAAGTGACTGTACAGGATGGAGAAGTTATTTTATAATACTTTTACCCTTTCTACAATCATATACGTGTCCTTAACAGAAAGAGCTGTGTGGTGTTAATATTCTGACTGACCAGCCTCAGTAGTGCTTTGCAGTCATGACCTGAGCAAGTATTGTACCAGAAGAATAAATAAACATGCACAGTTCATCCAGTTTTGGTTTTTTTTTTTTCTAACCCTGCATCACGGGAAGCCTTTCACTGTCTTGGCAGCACTGGGTGTGTGGCAAGATTGAACAGAGCATTTCCCATTACAGAGCATGCTCACACATACAGGATCAACTCAGAATCACCAATTAGTCTTTTAGGATAATGAAGAAAATTCCATACAGACACTTTCAAATTCTACACAGACAGTGCTGCAACAATTTCTAAACCTACTGTATATTGAAATATGAAGTCAAGAAAGAATGTTTATTGAAACTTAATTGAAATAAACCATGAACATTACATTTGTAAAGAAAATATCTTTGGAAAATCTTTTGTTGATATCTGGTTATGACACTGTCAGTCATATTGATTGCAGACTATTTCATTGTTATTGATGTCTTGGTGTGTCTGGTCATTTAAGGTTGGGCTTTGGATAGATGCTGGGAGCCGGTATGAAAATGAGAAGAACAATGGAACAGCTCATTTTTTGGAGCATATGGCTTTCAAAGTAAGTAGACTAACTGGGCATAAGCTCTTGTGTTTTCCATTTGATATTTATTTATTTCTACTTATATTTCAGTTCTTGTATTCAGAGCAAGAAGATATTTATTCCCTGGACAGAATGCTTGGCAGAAAGAGCTATTAACTGGTCACTGCATTTCAGATAATCCAGAGCTTTGTCAGTGTACAGTTTCATTGCAATCAAAATATAATTGTATTTAGTTTTTATGAAACAATATTAACAGAACTATGTCTGCAGTCTGTTCATGTTAGGTTAATTTACAGCCTGTGATATACTGTATTTAAGCCATTGAATGTCCATTGAATATTTTCTAATAGGGATGCACCGATACCGAAACGGGTATCTGGTATCGGCCTCGATACCACATTTTCTAAAGTACTCGTACTCGTTAAAAGTCCCCCGATACCGGGGACCGATACCACGGTCTGAGAAATGTCTATGTTTGAGCGGCGTGTAAGGGGTTAATCGCAGGCGCCGAGTGCCCGCCCCCAGGCCCCGGCTGCAACTCAGAGCGGGGAGAAGGCGAGGCGAGACATGTCAGCCGTGTGGAACTATTTCAAAGTGAATGAAGACGACAAAACAAAGGCGGACTACAAATTGTGCTCAGCGAAATTGTCCAGAGGAGGCTTAAAAGGTAGCGCATTTAACACAAGTAATTTAATCAAGCACCTAAAATCCCAACACGACAACGAGTACAAAGAGTTTACCCATGCTTCCAAACCAACACAACCCACGCTGCAGCAAACTCTTGCAAGACGAGAGAAAATGTCCAGAGACAATCCACGTGCTGTGAAAATAACACAGGCAATTATCGAGTACATTGCATTGAGTGACCAGCCACTCTCGGAGGTAGAAAATGTGGGATTCCTGCGTCTCCTCCATGTTCTGGAGCCCAGATATGATGTCCCAAGCCGCCACTACATGACTGACACGGAGCTGCCTAAACTACACGACTCCGTGAAAAAACATATCCACAGCCTACTGCAAGCCTCCTCTGCGTTTAGTTTCACCACGGATATTTGGACAAGCAGTGTTATCCCCGTGTCGCTAATTAGCCTAACCTCCCAGTGGATAGACGAGAGTTTCTTGTTTTTTTTGTTAAATTATATGACTAAAGCTGTTACCTGTAAATTTAAATCATGTTTTTATTAAGTACTCGGTATCGGCGAGTACTGAAATGCAAGTACTCGTACTCGTACTCGTTTTCCAAAAAAGTGGTATCGGTGCATCCTTATTTTTTAACATTAATTGGACCCTAAGTTTTTATTCAAGAATATTGATTCACATAACTGTTCCTTTAATGTGACCTGCTCTTGAAAAAGTATCTCCTATTCTGTCAAAGACATAAGCATGCATATACTGTATATAATTTTGAAGAGGATCAACTCACTGCTTGCTTGGTTTGTGTAGGCTGAGGTGTGAACAATAGGCTGTATTTTTAATACTGTATTTATGACTTAGTAATGAAGTCTGGCACATGAAGTATTATTTTAATCTTTTAGCCTGATTTCTGGTTTGAAAGCCAATACAGTTACCTACAGCCTTTTCTCTTTCCTTATGACAGATACCGAACGTAACATTTTAAAACTTTTTTGTTTTTCCTTTTTTCTTGTTCAGGGCACAAAGAAACGTTCACAACTGGATCTTGAGCTCGAAATTGAGAATATGGGTGCTCATTTAAATGCCTATACATCCAGAGAACAAACTGTTTATTATGCTAAGGCATTCTCCAAAGACCTACCTCGAGGTATGAGAAATGGAACAGAGGCATGCACATGTAGGCTTCCAAGCTTATACAGTAGGTGATGGATGTGGTATAAAAGAATGTCATTTTATTTGAAAAGGCCTAAGATGCAGTCTGTGACATTGTCTTTTGAAGTTCAGTTTCTGTTTAAGCAGTTTACAGGTTCTGGCTCCCTTTTTGGTATAATCTTATATAAACGTCTGGGCATGGAAGTGTGTGTGTGTCTGTCCAGCCCAGAAGTGAGAGGTGGAGTCAGGGTAAGGCTCTGCCTCTGAGGAAACAGAAAACTCGCTTAACTGCTAATAACACAAGTGGGGCCAGAACATCAGCAAAATGAACCTAAGAAGAAAGACAAAGTGGCTTAGTGGCTAACATCAGCTAAATGGTATCAGTTTTACTTTTGCACAAATGATGCGAGCACGTCGGCCAAACGAATCCTCCAAGGAGAGAGATGCCGAAAGTAGTTCCTTTCAATTACCTGACATCTCTACATTTCATTTTTTTTTTTTTTTTCTGATGATTTCAATCGTTTCTAGGACCCATGGCTTTTTACAACACAGGCTTACACAGCTAGTAATATATAAAATATTTAAGTAACAACATTTGTGCATTGCAGCTGTGGAAATACTGGCAGATATTATCCAGAACAGTACCCTGGGAGAAGCTGAGATTGAACGTGAGCGAGGGGTTATACTTCGAGAGATGCAGGAAGTTGAGACAAACCTGCAGGAAGTTGTTTTTGATTATCTTCATGCAACAGCCTATCAGAGCACTGCTCTGGGTCGTACGATACTTGGGCCAACTGAAAATATAAAGTATGTCCAAATAAAAAAGTACTGAAGAAATAACATGTTTAATCTTTCATGTTGATGTATTTGGTAAGATTATATATTTGCTTTACAGATCTATAAATCGTAATGATCTTGTGGAATACATCACAACACACTATAAAGGGCCTCGGATTGTATTGGCTGCTGCTGGTGGTTAGTATCTCCATTCATCTGTTTTGAAATATATCTCTTTTCATTTTATGGTAATGTTTTAAATAGTAAATATTAACAAAATTTTTTTGTTAATGTTTTATTTTATAATGCTTTAAAAATTAGGTCACAATGAATGTGCAACACGGTTCCACTTAACGTGATTTAGAGTTTTGATTCAGTTTTATTAAGGAGCTAATGATTTAACTCTTAGCTTCAGGAAACACTTAAAGTATGCACTTCTGCAACATTTAGGAGAGTGTCAAATACCTGTTTATCAAGCCATCTGAAGTACAGAAGTATACCCAAAATATGTTACTAATAGTTAATGTAAATAAAAATATATTTGGCCCATCCGCATTGAAATATCAGGATATTGATCATTGCAAGCAAAGTCACAGCCAGTACTGTCAAGATATCAACTAGTATGCAAGACTTCTTGAACTCTCTATCTTGATTATGTTCGTTACAAAAATGTTTTACTAATGTGAATGAATCTTGAAAGAAGCTAATGAATTTTAAAAAGTGCAGATTTACTATATTTTTTAGCTTACTCTCTTTTATATCCATGAGAGGTAAAAAGAGTCGTTTACTCTTATTACATCCCATGTCTGACAAACACTCGATTTAAAACCATGCAGTGATATATTATTACCTATAGTTCAAATGTAAGCAGAAAATAAGTGCATTTTGAACTACTTAAATAAATTAAAAACAAATCATGCCAACACTTGATGTACTGTACAAGCACTATTGCAGCACCAGACAAAGTGAGTATGTACTGTTGTACATAGTGGGTAATATAGACTTCTGCTTAAGCTTGTCTTCATTTATACAAGCAGCTAACATTACAATTGTTGGGGATATAACATTATAGAATGCATTAATAAGTCGGCATTTCTGTAAGTATAATATCCTCTTTATAACTGTTTTATACCATATATCAGTACTGTATTTACCTGTTAATATCTTTTTATATTAGGTGTATCTCACAGTGAGCTGATTGATCTTGCCAAGTATCACTTTGGTAATTTACCTTCAACATATAAAGGTGATGCTCCAGCCCTTCCTCTATGCAGATTCACAGGAAGTGAGGTTTGTAGAATTTACCTTGAGGGTAATTCCACTTTTAAATTTTTGTATGTTTAACTGGGTTTACTGGCCCCTAAGAGGGGGCCATTACTGATCTTCGCAAATTAAAAAAAAAATTTAATGAAAGGCTATCAGATGTGCAAATACAGCCAGTATACAGAACTTATATTTTAATCTATTCCTTTCAAACAAATGTATTAATGCCCTATAAATTACTGTTTTCAACTATGTAATAGTAATTGCTCTTTAAGTTACAATGCACTGCAGCGTGATAGTCCAGGTCGCTCCATGCTCCTTTATCACTTCCGGGAGCCCCTTCAACCTGAAACCATCGATAGTCATGTATTTAGATGAGCCTGGCAAATGAGGACATTCAGCAAGGGGTTGGTGAAAAAGTGTCAGTGCTTTTATTAAAACCAAACAGTTTAGTGCTTAATGTTGTCCCAATAAATAAATCAATAAAATCTGTAATGTGAGGTTAAAAATCATCATATAATCCATTCAAATGAGGACAGAATCATAAGCATAAGCAGTTCTTTAAAAACTTGCAAGCCCTGGTGCAACCTTCTTAAAATCTGACGTCTCTTCCATTCACCTGTCAGGGTCTACTCACTCCTGGGGTGCCGCAATCATGACTTGTGCCCTTGTTACCATCCCTCAGAATTTGCACATACCCACAAACCCTGCTTTGTCTCCCAGCCGCTGTCACCACACAACCTTCAGGAGGGCCCACTTGCAACATTTGGTTGATCCTGTTCTTGGAATGCTCAGCAAAAGCAACCCTCAGCTCCCCTATTGAGCGTTGGACACATGCACCTTTGCTGGGGCTGAGTTTCCCAACTGCCTGCCTCTACTTTACACTGCACCAGCTCCTCCCAATCAATCCCGGAGTGAAGCACGCTTGTTCCACCTGCACCTGACCTGAGCCCTCACTTCTCGACACGCGATTATTTATTTAAAAATGGTACTTTTGCATGGACCTCTTGTCACATGCAGGACCAAATTTCAAAGCATACATATACGTAATTTTCTTGTATCATTACTTAGGAGTTTCATATGTTAACTGTGAATGGTTCAGTTTTCTGTCTGTCTTGCAATATAAGATCATAAGAAATCTGAAAAACAAGAGGAGTCCATTTAGTCCATCAAATTCGTTTGTCCAGCTAATACTACTTACCATGTCTTTGTAGTAAACGAGTTAATGATATGCCAGGGAACACTGAATAATATTTTAAGCTATTGTATGTTTTCTGCTGCCTACTTTGCAGGAGGCATTGGGCATCTTAATGGTTGGCATGATTTTCAAGTAGTAGTTACTTCAGTTTTACACTGTTCTAGGATGTTGGGGACTTGTTTATGCAAAAAAAAAAAAAAACAAGTGTGTGTTGTGTTCAAACTAAAGATTTTTCCCAGTAATTTGGTTAAATCACTGATTGAAAATAATTTTGCAAGAAACCACTCCTCTTTTACCAGGCAGATGCCCTACATCATAAGTAACAAGAATTCCCTTCTGACAAGCAGACACCATCTAATCTTAACATTAAATTGAAGAATATGAGGACTTTTTTTTTTCTGGAAACAGATTTTATTGAAGCAGCCTTAATGTGTATGAATAATGCTAAGTTGATGCAATAGTATATTAAATTTGTGATAGCACAACTTCACTTGTGTTAAGAAAATATATTGTATATGAGGGGTGATAAAAAGCTGATCCTGAACCAGAAAGCAGTTTTCTATGGTGTTCATGTTGTAGGAGGCGAAAGATTTTCTCCTGTTTACTAAAATGTATGAAATGCAAGTGCCTGGCATTTGTGTTTCATAGGCTACATTTCTTGGTGCAGAACCAAGTCAACACAGATGACATAAAACCGCAAAATCTTTTTAAGTAATCTTTAACTTAAATGTAAGTATTTTGCAGTCATTTAATTTGTAATGGGAGAAAGTGAAACACCTTTGGATGTTCATTTGACATCATGTACCAGAATGTTGAGATTTTTCGTAAATGTGCCCAAATGTCTATACAGCTGCCATGGTGTTTTGATGGACAAAAACACCAAAACATTCAGTGAAGAGCAGCAACGAAAGCTGTTGCCCATCCTCATTCTGTTATTTGACAATATTCTTACTTTCCTGTGCCGGGTTGATATCTTAAACTGGCTTAAGAGAGCCCACACCATTTCCTCCAGACCAGGCTCTCTGTCACTTACATCTGTTCATCTGTCTAATGCACTCCCTGGTTGGGGCACACTATACAAGGAAGAGTGGCTGAATAATAAGACAAGCCATTTTGAGTGGTTCAGAAAAGCATCACGAACGTGATAGCAATGTTCACAGGAATTATGCTGGAAAATACCATAAAACCTTTTTTTAACTGGGTTTTCTAATTGATAATGCCCTCAACATTTTGATTTCCCCTCCTATATTTAATTGTTCCAGAGTTCTGCAAAGATTAGTGTATATAGCATTCCTTAATTTTTATAATACATGTATTATTTTAAGAACCACTGTCAAACTAGCAGTAAACTATTTTTACAGAGATTACAAGTATATATCTGCTCCTGTTTTGAATCAGATTCGCGTCAGAGATGACAAGATGCCTTTGGCTCACATTGCCATATCCATAGAAGCTGTTGGCTGGTCTCACCCAGACACAATTCCTCTAATGGTAGCAAATACACTCATTGGAAACTGGGACCGATCGTTTGGAGGTGGTGTGGTGAGTGAAGTTACTTATGAAATTAAATTACAGAGAATTAATTGTATGTTTTAGTTATTCAAACGAACCAAAGTCGTGTTTAAAATAACTGAATATATAACACAGTATTTAAGTCTCGCAATTTACTAGAATGCCAGTGAATGATAAAATCTTCAATAATGGATTAATTTAGTATACTGAGAAATGAAAAACACTGTGGATTTAAAGTGTTTTTCTTTTTCACTTTCTTCTTCATGGCTTTTGACTGAAGAATTTGTCCAGCAAACTGGCCCAGATGGCCTGCCAAGGAAACTTGTGCCATAGTTTCCAGTCCTTCAACACTTGTTACACGGACACGGGACTCTGGGGTCTATATATGGTCTGTGAGCCAAATACCATTGAGGATATGATGCACTTTACTCAGAGAGAATGGTACAGTGTTTATTTCTATATGTAGATGTTTTGATTTAATATTGCATTTTGATGTTCTAGTAAACGTGTTGGCTTCAGTGAAGTTGCACTGAAATCAAATGACTTTGCAGTTTCCATATCTACACCATATTAAAAGGCTACATAATACTGACAAAGATTTGTAGATGCTTTAATCATTTTCAAGGTCATACATAAGCAGAGATATGACAAGAACACAAAGTGCAAGCTCACTTTAAAATTCTATTTGGCAAAACTCAACTAATTTTATTTTTTTTTAAATCATTTTAGGATGCGTCTTTGCACAAGTGTTACTGAAAGTGAAGTTGTAAGGGCCAAGAACCTTTTAAAAACAAATATGCTATTACAGCTTGATGGTAAGGTATCCATATTGATAGGACTTTATCAAAGTATAAACATAACTTGTTCACCGCCACCTCTGCTTTAAATTTGAGCATCTAAAACAAACCAGGATGTCAACTGAGTAGTGTCAGCTTTTTCACAGGATCCACTCCTATCTGTGAAGATATAGGCCGACAGATGTTGTGTTATGGTCGCAGAATTCCACTTCCCGAACTTGAAGCTAGAATTGAGGTAAGTGTAACCTTCATTGCTCCCATTAGGATTTGCACCTACTTGGAGTGACAATAAATTGGTAAATTGATACAAAAATATGGTAAATTGAAGTGCTTTTGGAAAACTTTCTAAATTATTTGATTGCTCTTTACTTAGAAAACAGTTATACAGTGGGTACGGAAAGTATTCAGACCCCCTTCAATTTTTCACTTTGTCATATTGCAGCCATTTGCTAAAATCATTTAAATAAATTTTTTCCCTCATTAATGTACACACAGCACCCCATATTGACAGACAAAAAAAAGAATTTTTGAAAAATTGTTGCAGATTTATTAAAAAAGAAAAACTGAAATATCACATGGTCCTAAGTATTCAGACCCTTTGCTCAGTATTTAGTAGAAGCACCCTTTTGAGCTTACAGCCATGAGTCTTCTTGGGAAAGATGCAACAAGTTTTTCACACCTGGATTTGGGGATCCTCTCCAGTTCTGTCAGGTTGGATGGTAAACGTTGGTGGACAGCCATTTTTAGGTCTCTCCAGAGATGCTCAATTGGGTTTAAGTCGGGGCTCTGGCTGGGCCATTCAAGAACAGTCACAGAGTTGCAGCCAAGTACAGGGATATCCTGGACAAAAACCTTCTCCAGAATGCTAAGGACCTCAGACTGGGCCAAAGGTTTACCTTCCAACAAGACAATGACCCTAAGCACACAGCTAAAATAACGAAGGAGTGGCTTCACAACAACTCTGTGACTGTTCTTGAATAGCCCAGCCAGAGCCCTGACTTAAACCCAATTGAGCATCTCTGGAGAAACCTAAAAATGGCTGTCCACCAACGTTTACCATCCAACCTGACAGAACTGGAGAGGATCTGCAAGGAGGAATGGCAGAGGATCCCCAAATCCAGGTGTGAAAAACTTGTTGCATCTTTCCCAAGAAGACTCATGGCTGTAAGCTCAAAAGGGTGCTTCTACTAAATACTGAGCAAAGGGTCTGAATACTTAGGACCATGTGATATTTCAGTTTTTCTTTTTTAATAAATCTGCAACAATTTCAAAAATTCTTTTTTTTGTCTGTCAATATGGGGTGCTGTGTGTACATTAATGAGGGAAAAAATTAATTTAAATGATTTTAGCAAATGGCTGCAATATGACAGAGTGAAAAATTGAAGGGGGTCTGAATACTTTCCGTACCCACTGTAGATACAGTAAACTGATCATCAAGCACCAATCTGGTATCTACTCTCTCTTTGCTGCAGGAACAAGTAAGCTCCTGTGTGAAGCTTTGTCATGTTACTGACTCATGCCTTTGTACAGAAGAATTGATTAAATCAAAACAGTATGACCAGTATATGTTATAATAATAATCTTTCAGAAGGGCTAAATCTGATGTTATGAGAAATGCCTGTAAAAAATTGAAGTGTCAATATATTATGAGATATAAATATGGTGCATATTTCACTACCTTCAGAACATCAAAAGCTGACTACAAGAGTACAAAAAATATTTGTGTGGTCAGGTCTAACAAGGATGGACTGAGGGAACAACATGAAGTGATAATGGTTTTGAGCAGTCCTTCAATGAACAAGATTAGGGCTACAAGCAGCATCATGCAGCTACTGGTAGTCTTCCACATTTGCGAAGATGGCAAAGTAAAGTAAAAACAATTGCACTCTGGATTAAGAGGAGTCAGTTCAGGTTATTTAAGCAAATTGTCAATGGGAAGTATTATGGGAATATTACTTGGTGAGCTTTCCTGCAGTTGTAAACTTTTTTCTTGTGCCTTGCTTAAAATAATCAGATTGTGTTTCTGTCCTTGTTGCAGGCAATAAACTCAAAAACCATTAGAGAAGTGTGTTCTAAATACATTTATGATAAATGCCCAGCAATAGCAGCTGTTGGTATGTACTAGTTTATTTAAATGGAGCTTTGTATGCCTTTTGACTATCTACTAATTTTTTTTTTTTTTTTTTTTTAAACAATTTAGGTCCTATAGAACAGCTCCCAGACTACAACAGAATTCGAAGTGGGATGTATTGGCTACGAACCTAAAAATAAAAACTCATTTTAATATTTATTATAGAATTATGCAGATTACATTCATCTTAACGACTGCTTAAGAGTCAAAAAAATATTCAAATACTTCCGTTTGTATTTTTATTATAAAATAAAGACAAACACACAACAATAAAAGGTCACTGGTTGTTTACACTTGTCATTTTTTACTTTTAGCAGTGACTTGCTCCTGTGCAGCTTTTTTGGCTTTAACCATCTCAACAAGCTCCTGTGTAAAAGGGAAAAAAAAAATTAGAAACTTCCGTGGCATTCTGTGAATGTTAAATTTTGTAATGTACATTTAAAATGCTGTATTGTATATTAGTCCAGTTATTAAAACTGATTTACAAACTTATTCTGACATCTACTAAATAAAAATAAAAGGATTTAGGAGATGCATGAAACATGATTTACATTTAAAATAAATATTTTGAAAATCCCAGAAATTGCTTATTATTCAATGTTTCATTAAAAGTGATGAGGTTTTATCTGATATTAATCTATTTTATTATAATAAGCCATTGATTTTTGACCCTGCATATTTTTGTTTGCATTAAAATATTTTAGCTTAAACTAGTTACGTTTTTCAACAAAAAAAAAAAAAAAAAGCTGTGGATATATAGTGTACTCCATGGTGTTTAGGATAAAGACAGGTTTTTCCTTGATTTACCCTTCCGTACAGTTTACAATTACAAATCAAATATTGCAGATTTTCATTGATGGATATTTGCTTACATTTCGGTCACACCATATGGAAGGCACGCTCAGTTGGAATTAATCTGGGTGACTGGCTTGGCCATTTAAGAACTTTCCATTTTTTGTTTTGAAAAACTGCTTTGTTGCCTTAGCAGTATGTTTGGGATAATTATCTTGTAGAATGAAGTGCTGTCCAATGAGTTTGGAGGCCTTTACTGGAACTTGAACCACTCTCCTCACATCATCAATGAAGAGAAGTATGCCACAACCTTTGGCTAAATTTAAGACTACAGACTAAACAGACATTTAAAAATGGAGATGTCTGGAATCAATACTCCTCTGATGATATATTAACATAAAAAATATTTTAAAAATTAATACCCGTATAAATTAACCTCCTTAGCGTTTGACTGTAAAAACAGTGCTAAAAGCGTTAGTCCCAAGTGTCACATGGGCAATGGTATAGATGCATCTCGCATAAGACCCCCCAGAGGTTTACTGGACTGTAAACGTTCCAACAGCGTTAGTGCTGTGCGTTACTTGGGCAACAATATAAGAATGTCTTGTATAAGTGCCAGGCCCGAGTGTTACCCGGGCAACAGTGTAGACATGCCAGTATGAGGCTAGGAGAAGACATCTCATAAGAACCACCTCTCATCAGCAGTGATGACTAAGTGAATCTGTCTTCAGGCAGTGAAACCAAAAGTGACACGAGTGTGCTGTTCATGTTATTATCCATCGTTATTATTTGTAATTTAATTAAAAAATTTAATAAAATGATTTAATAAAAATGTTAATTCTCAAGCCAAAAAAATCCAACGCTTTGGAGGTTAAAACCTACTCTAATTCAAAATATTGAAATACTTGGGAGATATACAAGGAGATCCAGGGTTCATAATCTGAGTTTATAACCCTAGTTATGTTCATAGTAGCTTAGTAAGAAGCATCAATATTGTAGTACACAGAATCGTAATTTTACTTCCTTTAACCACTACAAACAAAGAAATAAACTTTTATAATAGATGTATGTCACTATACCTTGTACCGCTTCATACAGTCCTTCTTTGACCTACTAGGAACAGCTTCTGCAATTTTTTCCCATCTTTCTGGGGTATTCACTGGAAAGGTTTTTAATGCTTGCTCTAAAAGTTTTTGCTCCTCTGTTGTCCATGGAGCTGCATCTGCACTTGCAGCTAAGAAACAATTAAATACACAATATAATCTTTAATTTTGAATTATTTACATTTTAAAACAGGCTTGGTCATTTCTACTATCACATTAAGTAAAACATCTGCTAAGCAAGAAAACTGAATTTACAAAATGTGAAGAGAAATACGTTTACATTTACTTATTGGACCAACGCCTTTATCCAAAATACACTTTCTAAACAATTAGGCTAAACACATTACATTTCCTCAAGATAAATGAGCTGGCCTACTAAACCAGAAAAATAAGTAATGATAAATAGTGTTGGTGAGTACACAATTGTTAATATTTTAAAGACTTTACAATTACTCTTGGTATCAGTATTCATAGACCAACTGCAATGGCAAGGTAACATGCTACTATCTAAATTAACTAAGCTATAATTGACACTACCTGCATATAACCAACAATTTTACACCCTTCACTGTGTATAACAATTTCAACTCAAATAGGTTTGTAAAAAATTAAGACTGCATAGTCATAATTAAGGATTTAAAGATGAATAAGTCAGGGATGTGGCTAAAATGTCACTCACATAAAATCAATAGCTACAGTGGTGTGCAAAAGTATTTAATCCCCTTGAAAGTCAAAATAAATCATTTTTGTAGATTTTAACCGAAGACAACAAACTCAAAAGTCAGTGTTTGCATAAGTATTCAAAGCTCTACCACATTAACACTTTGTCATGTTCCATTTTGCTGCAATAACAGCCGTAAATTCTTTTGGGGTAAGTATGTGCTAGTTTTGCACATTGTTCAGGAGTGAGTCTTCCACCTTGTTATTGGAAGAATTTATAGAGATCCTCTAGGTTTGTGGGATGGTGTCTCTGGACAGCAGTTTTCAAATAGTGCTACAGATTGTCAATGTGGTTAAGATCAGGGCTTTGACTTGGCCATTCCAAAACATTAACCTTTCTGTTTTTGGGCCATTCCAATGTTGCTTTAGCCTTATGCTTAGTGCTCATTTATACTTCACTCTTGGAACGCATATGCGCCCGCATCATGGCTGCCATGAGTTTCCAGCGTTTATTTGATCCTCTGAGCAGGTCCTCAGCAATTAATGCGACGCGTGCATGAATTGCAGTACCAGCAAAAAGTCAAGGGGCGCAGCGTGCTAAAAGTTGGAATGTGACATCAGAGTCTCTGGTTACTATCTACATGTGATATATTAAGATCTACGTCTTCTGTGCCGTCTTTTATGCTAGGGCTTCCTCCAGTACTGACAGCAGTGACTGACAGCAATAGATCGCCACACTGAGCACATTAAATGTATGATATTCCAACTTTCTGCACATAGAATCCTTAGATTTATACTTGACATCACTTTCATGATGAAATGCATTAAAGTATGTATGTTACATTTTACAGATTAAATCGGTAATTTCGTTTAAGTAATGAATACTGTTAATTACACACATGGGGATAACACGGTGGTGGAGCGTTAACACTGCTGTCTTGCACGGAGTCACGTTGCGGATATTCCCTGCCTGGAGTTTACATGTTTTCCTACTGGGTTTCCACAGTGTGCTCCGGTTTCCTTCCAAAGATATGCAGATTTGGTTACACTAAAATATTGCCAGCGTGTATGTGTGTGCTTGCATTCACCTTGCGATGAGCTGATGCCTCGTCCAGAGATTGTTTCAGCCTCATGCCCAATGCTAGCTGAAATGGACAAATCCCTTGACTGACGGATTTAATCATTAAACATCCTTTTCAGAGATATTGCGGAAAAGTGTCACTGGAATTTTATGGGTGTTCCAGGCAATTCACAACACAGCCAAGCCGAACCTGTTCTCCCCGTGATAATATCTCGCACTGCCACCTGGTGGATTCTTCCAGATTTATGTAAAGTACGCACGCAAGTATAAACACTACAACGCTTGCAGTATAACCCCGGCCTAAGGGTCATTGCCATGTTGAAAGATGGATCTTCTCCCAAGCCGTTGGTTCAAAACAGATTGGAACTAGTTTACCTGCAACACTGTGCAGTATTTGTGTCAATCCATTGTCCCTTCAGTTCTGACACGATTCCCAGTCCCAGCACATGAAAAGCATCCCCATAGCAAAATGCTGTGACCATTATATTTCACAGTAGGTATGGTGTTTCTTGAGGCAGGAGCAGTGTTAGTTTTACGCCACACATATAAAAAGTTCTATTTTGGTCTCATCTGATCATAAAACCTTCTCCCATATCTTAACTGGGTCTTTCTCATGCTTTGTAGCAAATACCATATGTGCTTTTATGTTTACGTTATTAAGGAATGGCTTCTTTCTTGCTACCCTCTCATAGAGGCCTGTTTAATGGAGAGCTCTTGAAATTATGGTCCCATGCTCCTTCACTCCAGTTTCAGCCAAAGAGCACTGCAGACTTCTGAGAGTGACGGCTCTGATGTTTAGTTTTGAAGGATGGCCTCTTCTGATAAGGGTCTGCGTGCTGTGATGAACCTTCTATTTTCTGATGATGCATCCAAAACTGTGCTTAACAGGACATTCAAACTCTTCAACATTTTTTGCAACAATTTCCTAGCTTGTGCATTTTAATGACTTCGTTTCTCACATTAGCAGAATGCTCCTTGGTCTTCATTTTTGCAATGATTGTCCAACAAAGACTATAATCCTTAAATAAAAAGGGTGCTTTTTATATCCGGGGAGATATAGTGGATTCACAAGTAGTACCTAATTATGTTCAATTATGGTCAAATGACTGTCATCTTTGTGTCATTTGTGATTAATTTGACATTTGAGTAAACCTGCAGTTTCCAAAGGACAGATATTTAAATACTTGTGCAAACACTAACAAGGGGACCGAATGCTTTTGCACACCACTGTAAGTAAAATACTACATTTATGGAGCAACATACTCCAACAGATGCATAATCAAATAATAAAATAAATTTTGCTCAAAAATCAACAGAACAAGAGTTATTACTAGAAAACTGCTCTATATTGGACTTTTGACAGCAAAAAGATGATGTTTACATTTACAGCTACACCCTGTATTGGCTTTGCATGGTAAAAATCCCACAGCACCCCCTCTGTTTGCTGAAAATTCACCTACACTTAGGAAGTGTACAGACAGTGCAGGGACAAGAAAGCACAAGCATACAGTATCTGCAGTGCAAGTAACAAAGGACCTTCAGAAAGGCAGCATGTTACAAGAAAATTCAGTGAACTGTATGTCAACACCTTTGTTCTTCTGATAAGTGAAAGTGTACTTACTACATATGCTGTATAACGTGAAAGAACTATGAGGTGAAAGGTCCATTATGGCTTGTAATTATTTATAACAATTTGTTTTTTTTATATAAAAATACATTACTTAAAACTCTAAGACTAACAACAATTCAAGTGCAGGAGTCTTTATCTGAAGGTGACAAGTGCAATACAAACCATAATGCATCATTCCCCTCTAAGAAAATGCACTGTTTCTTAGGGACAATCTACAGACCATATAACCAAAAATAAAACTTCCTCTCTAGCACCTTGAAAAAGAAACGTGCTATTTGAGATGAATTTTTTTATGGCGGGGTGCTGTGCGTACAGTATGTCTTATTGATAGGTGGAAAAAAAAAAAAAAAAAAAAAAAAAAGGTTTGCAGACATTGTCATTGTTACTTTTTTTGCGTATTAAATAAAGGTAAACAAAATATGGTTAAAATAACCAAGGATTAGCCCCCCTGAACCCCCCCCAAACCCCTGACCCATAGGTGGCCTTTATATTTACCATCAAATCTTTCAGAAGGCACTGCGTTATCTACATTTTGAGGCACGGCATTGTGCTCCTTCTTAAATTTCTCAAAAGCTTTCTTGTTGATTTCATCCTTCTGATGAGGATCTACAAAGAAACAACTGTCTGTTAAAACTATATGTAATTTTTCTTTGCCCGGACAATATATTTAAAATAATGCATTTATCTATTATCTTACAATACATTATGTTAAATTATTAAAATGTGCAGCACTGCATTTTGTTAAATCAGTTTAAAATTTTAATATACATACCTAATTTTTGTAAATTCTTGGCTTTATTTATGACATCTTTAGCATTTCTTTTGATACCACTAGTAGAATGCAAATTCATGTAATTTGCAATAACTTCCCACCTAAACAGAACAAAGACAAAATAACATTTTTAGTAATTTCAGAAGAAAAACATTGCTACTTAAAATTGCAAAACAATCTTCTTGATGAACCAATTTTTCTTCCTCTCATCCCACTCTCAAACTCTTTACACTTTATGGTGTTCATGGTTGCTTTATAGTACACGTTCATCAGTTATGTTTCACACCTTCCAATCCTTCCAATTTAATAGCCAGCTTAAGTTTGCTCACTGTCGTCTTTGAAACCTCTGAATGTGATTTTTTTAAAAGGTATTACTTTAATTAATATCTTAATGAAAATAAAATCACAACATAGCAGGCCTGTTTAATCCAATTCAGGTCCACAGCTTATCCTGGCAGCTTTGGAGCAACACCGAAAGCAACCCAGGACAGCGAGTCCCTCTCTCACAGGATACATGCAGTCATGTACAATATACTCACACTGGGCCCTATTTAACATATCTAAATAACCCAACCTGCATGACTTTGAGATGCGTGGGCTGATGGTCAGAATAACCAGAGAAAAACAAACATGGGGAGAAATATGGAGACTCCTCACAGACAGCTACCTGGCATGCAGAGCTGTGGAACTGATACACAAAACCTTCGACTCTGACCCTTCACATTATAGTACCACCAACTCCAGCTCCTCTATTTATAATTTAAGGCAATATACAGTACCAGTCATAAGTTAAAAATCATTTTAAGCAATATAATGTCTATTATACACACTAGTAATGCTTTATTTATATTTTGAAATCAACTTAGTAGTATCTAGATGAAAAAAGTATGAATTTCTATCAAAAACAAGAAAATGTCTGGATGACCAGAAACGTTTGAACGAGAGTGTATATTTACTATGCTGAATGAAAGCACATAACATATAAGGCATTTCATTACTGCCAGTGTGACTCATTAGGCTACTAATCTAACCTGTTAAAAGTTGGATTTAAAGGCTGTAGCAATGTCATTGTGTCTTATTTATATTATACATTAAAGAAGTTACAAACATTGAGTAACTATACACAAAAGACAAAACTTAAAATTAAAAAAGGAGTATTTTTATAAAAAGGCTAGAAGAAAAAATAGCTTATTTGAATTAGAATATGTGAATTGAAAATTTGAACACATAACATTACAATTTACATTTAGTTGGAATCGGTACATTTTTACCAACTCGAACTCCAGTAACCCAATGACTGCTTCTGACCCCACAGCCCTGCTGGCATTGGGCACTGTATCCATGACACAACCATAGTAACCTAACCACTAAAGCCCAATGCTTTCCTTATACTGGAACAGTCTGCCAAACATTTGCTAAGTATGTCATTTTAAGAATATGTTTTGCATTAAGAGGTATAATACAGCACTTCATACCTAGCATTTGTTCCAGCAGGAAAAAGATTGACAGCTTTAATAAGCAGCTGTAAGTCATCTTCATTCCAGCCTTTACCTCCAATCCCTGCTCCTGCATTCATCTGCTCAGAGCTTTTTGATAACTGACGGGCCTTTGCCTCAGCTTCTTCTTTCTCCTTCTGAAGTTGTGCATTAACCTCCTGGATCTTTGAGAAAATTAGGAATTTGCATTATGTTATAAAGGAAATTAACCATTTTGTGGAAGAAAAAAAAAAAAAAACTTTTTCTGGAAGTAGACTTTTAAGGCTCATCTAGATATTCCTAAAAAGCTCATCCGCACTTTTAAAGAAAGGTTACAACACACAGAGGATATGGTCTAGCCCAGGGGTCTCCAATCACAGTCCTGAAGGGCCGCAGTGGCTGCAGGTTTTTGTTCTAACCCGGTTGCTTAATTAGAAAGCAATTCTGCCAATAATTTAATTTCATGGCTTGTTAGTGCTTTAACTCTGCTATGTCAGGTCATTCTCATATCCTAGACTTTCTTCCCCTATCTAAGGATATCATCCAAATGATTTGAAGGCTAAAATGGACGAGCAATTCTCAATCATTCACTTTTTTCTCTTTACTTTCCTTCCAAGTATTTAATTAAACCAAATAATGCAAGATAAATACACACTGGCGTAAATGGTAACAAGCCAAATGGAGAAATGCTGGTCTCTTTTGTCATTCGCATGTTATTGCTAATTAGGATCCATTAAAAACAATGAATACAGCTGTTTAAGATGAAAATAAGCAATAAGCATTCAAAATCTTAATGAGCGAGACAACTAAAGTGAAGCAGAAGTGTTACTTGAGCAATTAGTGCTTCTTATTAAGCAATTGGGTTGGAGCAAAAACCTGCAGCCACTGCGGCCCTCCAGGACTGTGACTGGAGACCCCTGGTCTAGCCTATAGACCAAATAACCACTGAATGAATATTCAGCTCTCTTATACTGCTTCTGCAATACAATATCTATCACAAGACACAAATTTCAGTTGTGAATCAACCTGGAAGTATGTCTTTGGTCTGTGAAAGGAATTCATAATATATTTACTCAAAATATGGAATAAAATAACTTGGACAGAAGAAGCACTTATTCTTCTTACATCTTAATACCAAAAACTACATTTAGCTGAGGTTTTTAAGATATCATAATAAACACCGTCAATTTTCTGCTCCAGGACAGAGAATATATTTGTCTCAATGTTGCCACTCTTCAACACATAAAGAGGTGACTGAGGAAAAACTACAAAGTTACCTGCTTTTCTACAGCAGCTTTGCTTTCTTCCTTTGTGCTTGATGCAAGCACTTCATTTAGAGTTTGCAAGCTGAAAGGATAAAAAAAAAAGTTTGAACAATGGATCTTAATTTATAGAACTTTTCACATTTGACTAATCTCAGAAGACAATTACCTTGTAAGTTCTAAGCGATCACAAAGTTTTTCTACTTCTTCCATCATTTTAACACTTTCCGACTCATTTTCAGAAAAGTAGCTCCAGTTCTAAAATGAAAATATAGCATCAAACAGAAAATTAGAATTAAATAGATAAACAACTCTAAAGTAAACAAAACATACTATAATAATAGAAGTAACATTTGAGAAAGATATATTAAGATACATTATTATCATTATATTATTATCTCTTATACTGTATATATTTCTCTTCTGGTTCGTCCTGCTTCCTGGTCAAAAGTGGTCCCGCCCACACGCAGCCGACACGGCATTTCTCGATTGCTATTCGTCCTCTTCCAAACCCTTCCCCACGCTGCCTGCGGTTCCTCTTCAAAACCGGTCCCGCCCACACGCAGCCAACACAGCATTTCTCAATTCCTATTCCTTCTCTTCCAAACCCTTCTCCACACTGCCTGAGGCCTCCCATACACCCCCACGCCGCTTTTCTTGATTCCTATTCCTCCTTCGGACTACCGGGTTCCCTGCTCCTCTCTCATGACTCCATTGGTGTCACGTCACCGCCCTATATCTAGCCTGACCGCGTGACCTTTCACTTCAGCCATGTGTGCGCCTGGGAGTCTTTTCCGTAGCCTGCTACAGAAAGGTACTCTGTCGACCATTGGCATTGGTTTCGTGCCTTTGTATTTTCATTATACTACGATGGTTGTTTCCTAAGCCTTTGTTATAAAACGAACGACAGTATCTTCTCTGTCGACGGGTTTTTGCCTTTGGGGACCCCGTCAACGTCCCAGACCTATGGCAAACACATAAACTGGCAATTTGCGAAGACCTGTTTACTAAATATTCCACTGACACTGCCCCGATGTACGCTCTCTCGGAAATTAATGAAATACTCAAGTGCTATGGTATGACTCTTCAACAATTTCATCTCCCAGTCACAGAATTCATCCCACCTCATTATCCAACCTGTGTTGACTTTCTCCACGAACAAAAAGTAGCTGCAGATTACACACAGCAACCCAACGACGATCAGCAAACAGTCATACAAACAGTACTGCAGGCAATATACAATCCACCTGTTCATTCCAAGAAATGTTTCTTTCTCGACGGCCCTGCAGGAACAGGCAAGACCTTTATATACAAAACCCTCTTTCACTCTGTTAGAGGTACAGGAGACGTGGCAATAGCAGTTGCTGCAACTGTAATCGCAGCAACTTTGCTACCTGGCGGCCGTACTGCACATACCGTGTTCAAAATACCTCTACAAATCACACCAACATCAACCTGCAACGTGAAGCCAAATACCAATAATATACTTGAAGCGAAAATCATCATCTGGGATGAAGCACCAATGACACATTGTTATGCATTTCAATCTGTTGACAGACTACTGCGAGATCTCACTCAGGAAAATGCACCTTTCGGTAATAAAACCATTCTTCTCAGTGGAGATTTCCACCAAATACTGCCTGTTATCTTATCTGTTTCTCGAGCCCTCACCGTTGCCTCTTCCATCAACAAACACAGGCTGTGGAACGAAATGAAAGTCCTAAAACTCACAAAAAATATGACAGCTCTTGAAAGTGAAACTCAATTTGTTCAATGGCTTCTTCAAGTTGGGGAAGGTAAAACTGGAGACACGGCAGAACTACCTTCTCAATGTTTACCACAACAACAAGACCCAGTTGCTCAACTTTACGGTGATATTAATTTCTCCACGTTGACTCCCCAAGAACTTGCTGCAAGAGCAATACTGAGCGTCACAAACAACGATTCTCTACATATTAACAACAAAGTTCTTGATCTTATACACTGTGAAAAAGTGACCTTCAAGAGTGTAGATACAGTAGTCCGTGACGATCCTAATGATCAACTAACGTACCCACAAGAGTTTTTACACACCCTCACACCAACTGGCATGCCTCCCCATATCCTTCATCTGAAGGTAGGAGCTGTAGTTATGCTCCTCAGAAATATTATGCCATCAAAAGGTCTTTGCAACGGAACAAGACTCATCGTTACCCGAATATATACAAATATTATTCAGTGCAAACTGATCGCTATCCAAAATTCTGAAACAGTCTTCATTCCCAGAATCTCTCCCCTTCCTTCTGACACCAATCTCCCTTTTAAATTTAAACGCACACAATTCCCACTCAGACCTGCCTTCTCCATGACAATCAACAAGTCCCAAGGACAAACGTTTGCAAAAATTTGCGTTAATCTACAACAACCAGTCTTCAGCCATGGTCAGTTGTACGTGGCTTTTTCTAGGGTTAGATCTTTTGACTCATTATCTGTCGTCTTCACCACAACACCTATTCACAACTGCATCTTTCAAGAAGTATTTATTTCTTCTTGATTTCTGAATTCCTTTCTCACCGTTTTCCATTCCTATTCTTACACCGCCGTATGCTACAGCGGGCGTCGGCTAGTTATATATTATTAAGATATATATTTAAAGGGTTTTAAAAGCAAAAGAAGCATTGAGCAACACCAGTACATATACAGTATCTCACAAAAGTGAGTACACCCCTCACATTTTTGTAAATATTCTATTCTATCTTTTCATGGGACAACACTGAAGATATGACACTTTCACACAATGTAAAGTAGTCAGTGTACAGCTTGTATAACAGTGTAAATTTTCTGTCCCTTCAAAATAACTCAACACACAGCCATTAATGTCTAAACCACTGGCAACAAAAGTGAGTACACCCCTAAGTGAAAAATGTACAAATTGTCCCCAATTAGCCATTTTCCCACCCCGGTGTCATGTGACTCGTTAGTGTTACAAGGTCTCGGGTGTGAATGGTGAGCAGGTGTGTTAAATTTGGTGTTATCGCTCTCACACTCTCTCATACTGGTCACTGGAAGTTCAACATGGCACCTCATGGCAAAGAACTCTCGGAGGATCTGAAAAAAA
This sequence comes from Erpetoichthys calabaricus, assembly GCF_900747795.2. NCBI lineage: Eukaryota > Metazoa > Chordata > Cladistia > Polypteriformes > Polypteridae > Erpetoichthys > Erpetoichthys calabaricus. The sequence goes on along the minus strand of NC_041394.2, from coordinate 214,656,214 downwards.
ATAATTGTTGCTCTCCATAAAGATGGCCTAGGGCTATAAGAAGATTGCCAACACCCTGAAACTGAGCTGCAGCACGGTGGCCAAGACCATACAGAGGTTTAACAGGACAGGTTCCACTCAGAACAGGCCTCGCCATGGTCAACCAAAGAAGTTGAGTGCACGTGCTCGGCGTCCTATCCAGAGGTTGTCTTTTGAAAATAGATGTACGAGTGCTGCCAGCATTGCTGCAGAGGTTGAAGGGGTGGGGGGGTCTGCCTGTCAGTGCTCAGACCATACGCCGCACACTGCATCAAATTGGTCTGCATGGCTGTCATCCCAGAAGGAAGCCTCTTCTAAAGATGATGCACAAGAAAGCCCACAAACAGTTTGCTGAAGACAAGTAGACTAAGGACATAGATTACTGGAACCATGTCCTGTGGTCTGATGAGACCAAGATAAACTTATTTGGTTCAGATGGTGTCAAGCGTGTGTGGTGGCAACCAGGTGAGGAGTACAAAAACAAGTGTGTCTTGCCTACCGTCAAGCATGGTGGTGGGAGTGTCATGGTTTGGGGCTGCATGAGTGCTGCCGGCACCGGGGAGCTACAGTTCATTGAGGGAACCATGAATGCCAACATGTACTGTGACATACTGAAGCAGAGCATGATCTCTCCCTTTGGAAACTGGACCACAGGGCAGTATTCCAACATGATAACAACCCCAAACACACCTCCAAGACGACCACTGCCTTGCTAAAGAAACTGAGGGTAAAGGTGCTGGACTGGGCAAGCACGTCTCCAGACCTAAACCCTATTGAGAAGCTGTGGGGCATCCTCAAACGGAAGGTGGAGGAGTGCAATAGGATTCCAATGGCAACCTGTGAAGCTCTAGTGAACTCCATGCCCAAGAGAGTTAAGGCAGTACTGGAAAATAATGGTGGCCACACAAAATATTGACACTTTGGACACAATTTGGACATTTTTCATTTAGGGGTGTACTCACTTTTGTTGCCAGCAGTTTAGACATTAATGGCTGTGTGTTGAGTTATTTTGAGGGGACAGCAAATTTATACTGTTATACAAGCTGTACACTGACTACTTTACATTGTATCAAAGTGTCATATCTTCAGTGTTGTCCCATGAAAAGATATAATAAAATATTTACAAAAATGTGAGGGGTGTACTCACTTTTGTGAGATACTGTATACAGCATACATGTGTAACAACAAAAAACAACCAAGCAAACTCCTATATTTTCTCATCAAGACTGTTTAAACACATTTCCCAAAACAAATATACTTTTATCTCCAGGGTTGTATTTGTTTGGACAGGTCTCTTAAGAACCAGAAACCTGGTTAGAATCAAAAATGAAGATTGATTCTGACCAAACTCCCAATTTGCTGTCAGATACTATGCATACCAGTGCTAAATTATCTAACAATGTAATTAAACTTCCGGAGGGTACTGTGCTTCAGCACCTGTAGTGCAGTCTTCTTTGTCACCATATTTAGCAGTTTGTTCTTCATTAACAGTACCAAGAATTACATTAAACAAATTCTACAGGAACACCCAAGACACTAAGAATGTTTTCTCCCTCTCAACTGAAGTTCCAGCCAACATGAATGTACTGTATAAGTGCATGGCTGTCTCCTGAAGGCATATTAGCATCCTTCCTACTGCACTTTCCTGATGAACATTTAAATTAAAACTGTACAACTGGTCACAAATTTTTTAAACAGTTGTTTTTTTTCTTCATAAGAACAACAAGAATTCCACACACTAACATGCAATATATTGCAAATATAGAATGCTAAAGACAAAACAACTAATTTTTATGTGCATGAAGATACAGTGATATAACTGGTCACTCAGTTTCTTCCTGTTCCCCAACAATGACATTTATCAACATAAGTTTTCTAAGATGGCTTAGATTCCTAACACTGGTCAGTGCATGGGACAGAATATGCCCTGACACACTTTTCCGTTTACAAAAGCTTAGAAATTGACAAAATAAAAGCAAACCAAAATAATTAACTAATTGTTAATAATAAAAAAACTACACGAGAAGAAAACAAAATCAGATTACATGAACTTCCACATTTTACTTTGGAAAATGGTATTTATTGATGTTCTCTATTCTAAAATATTCATTCTGCCTCCAAATGGAGTAAAAGCTACCTACACCACTGCACTGCTCAAAAAGTTCTATCTATAATCATGGCAAATTTGTAAAATATAGAAATCTGTAAAATACAGCATAAACAAAACTGCTTAAAAGTGATAATGTGGCAGTCAGCATTTTTAAATACCCGGACTTAATACACTAATGCACTTACAATTACAATTTATGTGCATCTATAGCAGAAATAAAACAACAAATTTGATGTCAAGTTCTACCTTGCATATTGTTCTGAGTTTTTGTCTTTCCTTTTTGATGGCTTTTTTCTGAACTTCTTTCTCCTTCCTGGCCTGAAGAGCCGCTTGTTTAGCTTCTTCTTCTTCTTTCTCCTTCCTAAGTCGTTCAGCTTCAAGTTCTGCTTGCTTTATCTGAGAATATGTCAGATTTAAAAATAAACAAACAAACTTTATTCCCCAATAACTGAGCAGGTGAAATATTTACCATCCCTACAGTTTATACTTTAAGTACAGCAGAACAGTTTAAAATACTCAATCCCCAGAAGCTTGATGAATTCATATAAGCAGTAGAATTATGGACATAAATAATGTAATTAACACTAGAATTACCAGAGTCCACGAAAAAACTCGTAGATCCAGCCCACCTTGAAACCGTTCTCACCTCTCTTTTGTCTTCTAAATGTGCCGATTAATACGAGCAGTTAGCAGCTGGCTATTCCATCCTCAACTGCTGCAGAACGTTCACTAAGTTTTCCCAGCTCATGCCTTGTTTGATTATCTGGGAGTGACTGAAGTGCTGGAGTTCTAGAGTGGAAATAATAGATCGCTATTTGGACCACACGCATTTCATATGTGTTCCGTTTCTACAGTAATCTGTGTAAACACATTTTTAAAACAGAAACGTTTTTCATATTTTAGTAGTAAATGACAAAATGTAGGCATACACTATATAATGTATGAAGCCTGAAGTCCAAAGATCAAGTAAACACTTTCATAAAAGATTCAAGGCATAGACAACAGCTTCAGTGGCATAGCGGTAAGATTGGCTGACTTGTAATCATAGAGTCCCCGGTTCGATCCCCACTCACTTTTATATTTGCCGTTTTCATAAGTGAGCTGCTCTTTTTGTTAATATTATAGAGTACACACATACATTTGGTTTATGTCTGTAACACACGGTGTGCATTTATAGGACTTGTAAAAGTTACCTTTTTTTTAAACTTTTATTCTCTCTAAATCACGATCACGATACATACTACCGCCCTCCCCCACCCAGGTATCTGACGCTGTTATTTTTCATTTGAAACGAAATAACTGGAGATGTGAATGGTGTTTTGAGACAATGGAACTGGACATTCTCTCATATGGAGGGATTAAAGCTGACACACAAACGCTGGCGAATTTGCCTTCTTCGTATCTCACCGTCACTTGATTTTTTTTTATTCAGTTTTATTGAGTTTTCCTGCTCACGCTGAATTAGTGTGCACCTTATGGTGTATGATGTCAAAAAAAAAAAAAAAAAACAGACGTAGGTATATATGATATTTGGAATTATTCGTTTTATGACCTGTATACAGTAGTACATTTCAGAAAACTTTTTGGCATGGATACAACATTATTCATATTATTCATATTCATTCGCATAACATCTTGCGGTTTGTAATCAGTGACTGTGTGTTTTTTTCCCCTATCTTGCCAGTCCCCACATGTTGCTGTATGCGGTTTCTTTTGTACTCCAGGACATGCAGAGGATAGAATAGTACAGAGCAGTAAGTTCAGCGCTACATGCAATCATCAGATTCAAATGTTAACTGTTCACACACACGCAAGGATCGTCTTTCCTACATTTACAACGTGTGTACCTATTACAATGTACAAGCTTCTCTCTATGCTGTGGTTTCTATTACACACCTGAAAGAAAGACACAATATATGTGAAAACATCATCGCACTAATGCAATATTATTTGAAAATGAACAGCGTCAGATCGGGTGTTTATTTATGCTGAAGCTATTACTGAAAGAAAAAAAAAGATCAACATGTGCGTTGATCCTGCAGCACTGAATAAGCTCACGCGCTCTAACAACCCCACATCCATCCCCCCCTCTAACTCTAAGTAACAGCGCAAGTACAGACGCAAAGCAAGTGTGATCAAGAGTCCCCAGTTCAATCCCCACTCACTCCTATATTTGTTGTTTTCAGTAGTAAGCTGCTCTTTTTGTTAATATTATACAGTACACATATACACTTGGTTTGCGTCTATACTTGCGCTGTTACTTAGAGTCAGATCGGGGGGGGGGGGAATGTTAGAGTGCGTGAGCTTATTCAGTGCAGCAGGATCAACGCACGTGTTGATCTTTTTTTTTCTTTCAGTACATGTGCCTTCCCTGTTTATTTATATATCTAGTGGCTTTTCTGCCTGTCTGTCTCTCTATTACGCAGTGCTCTGTCTGTCTGTGTGTTATGGATCTTAAAAATAACAGTTATAAGGACACTTGTTCATGTTAATTGCAGTCTCAATTGTTAAAAAATATTTTAAAAGGAGCATCCCACATGAAAATATAATGATCTCATTAACTGACAGTACATACCAATTTATAAATTTTATGTCCATTTGAGGTTAAAAAGAAAAAAAAAAAAAAAAAACACTTTCTACTCAACGGGGAATCGAACTCAGATCTCTGAGAGACAGTAAGCCTGCTGTGCTCTGAGACGGCAAATCTTACCACTATGCCACGGAAGCTGTTACATTGTTCTTGAACCTTTTGTGAAAGTGTTTATTTGATGTTTGGACATCATGCTTCACACATTCTATAGTTTATGCCTACATTTTGTAACATTTATTACTAAAATATGAAAATGTTTCTGTTTAACAATGTGTTTACACAGATTACTGTAGAAATGGAACACAATGAAATGCGTGTGTTCCAAATAACGATCTATTATTTCCACTCTAAAACTCCACTTCAATCCCAGATAATCAATCAAAGCATGAGCTGGGAGATGCTCGTGCACGTTCTAAGTCGGTGGGGGGATGGAATAGCCGGCTGCTTGCAGCTTGTTTTTATCAGCACATTTAGAGGACAAAGGACGCTAGCGGAGAGGTGCGAATGGTTTTTAGGTGGGCCGGATCTACGAGTTTTTTCTAGTGTTAATGGTTCCCTTATTCAAATGAATGAAAATATATCTATTTAAAATTGCTAAAAACACAATGGTAGAAATTATCTGCAAAGTTCTAACCCGCTCTCTTTCTTCATGTTCCTTCCGCTTTGCATCTGCTTTAGCTTTCTTCTCTGCCTCTTTTCTTGCTTTTTCATCATCCTTAAACTTTTTTATACGAGGATCACAACTGTATGCTGTGTCTGGAAATATTCAAACAAAAAAAAAATCACATCAATAAAGAAGTTATTTAAAAAGGTGGTTAATGAAAAAGACATTATAGAACATAAATGTACTAAATTACAATTGCAATGACTTTATAAATATAAACTATTTACAAAGCTTTATAAAATTACATATTCTACAATTCTAGCCATAATAAAACACTTCATAACAACAATGCAAGATTACCATTTTATAGCAACAAAAACATTACTCCAGTTAGGCTCTTGCATTGTTAGAAAATATAAAATTAAAATCATTAACTACGTAGCAATACCTCAGAATACACTTAATACAAATAAACTGACTTGATTTGTTGATATCAAACGGTGAAATTAAGTGTAATGTCTTGCTGTTTTAGCCATTTATATATTTATGCTTGTTATGTATTGTAATAAATCTCAACAAATCTTTATGTATTAAAATACTAACAATTAAATGAAAATCACATTTGGTTCTGTGACAAAGAGAGCAATTCCTAGTATGGTAATTAGCCTAAAAAAGAGCAATACTAGAAATAGAAAAAGTAAAATGAATGACAATATACAATCTTTGATGGCCTTCTGTTTTAAGTACCAGTGAGAATCACACTTCTACACACCCACATACAACTTGTTGCACACACACACACAGTATATAAAGTACACAGACACACATATATACATGATGGTGAACCAAACAATTTGGGTAGGGCAACCTCAGAAACGTTATCGATGTTCAAGTCCTTCTTAAAGCAAATTGCTCGAGAGCATGACATGGCAGAAAGGTAAAAAACAATAGTGAGATCTGCTGAGAGTGAAGCACATTGCTGAGGCCGCTCACAGGAAGAACGGCACCTCCATCTGCCAAGGATCAAGTACAATATACAGAATGCTTGTGCAAAAAATGAGAAAAATGACTGTGCAAATTGCCCTATGCTCATGTCATCACATCAAACTGATCATTATTGCAAAATACAGTGCTTCACACCGTGATGGAGTGAAAAAGAACTTCAGTGGTGACATCTTCTGAGCATCAAGCCAAACACAAGAGGTGGTTCAGTGACAGAAACAATAAGATGAAATGACACTGAAGCACACCGCAGAGCAAAATGCCTGAACACAGAGACACTGAGCAGCTGGATAATACTATGGCTCATCAACATGTCCGACATACTCGACGATACAGAATGCAAGAACACCAAGAAGAGAGAACTGTATGTCGACAAACAGATAGTAAAATACAACTTCTGGACATGTAAAAGCATTACATTTACATCCTTGGATCAACGTTTGTCTGAACATCACTACTTACAAAATTTAGATTGGCAATGTGCTTACTTCAGGGCTGCATTTTTTCATACTGAAAGCAAAAGAATGCGTTGCCAAAGTGGAAATGTTCAGCTAGTGTTGAATGAACCACCAGAACTAATAAAATAAATTATAATTTCTACAGGAACTGAAAGCCTAAACTATTTAGAACACTTAAGAGGTATCAACAGTTGTTTATTTTTGGTATCGATAGGAGCCCCCGCATCCCCCGAAGGTCCATGTGTTCCACTTGTATAATAAATTATGGTATTATACAGGGGTTGGCAAAAGTTGGTTTACAGTTGTAATGATAACAAAAAGAAGACAACAAATAAGATAAATAGTACAATAATTATTAAATAAGTAGCCAACCCGCGGCGTACCATATGCCGCATAATCAGGCAGCTTTTTTAATGATTTTTAAGCACAGGGAAAAAATTAACATTTGAAAAATCCGGAGGAGACGCCCATTACGCCCCATCCGTCATGCTAGTCTGCTGATTTCTCGTTCAGTAACCTGTGAGTAGTGATGGGCGGAGTGAAGCCTCACGAAGCATCAACACATTTGAAGCAATTGTGTCGGAAATCATATCGAAGCTTCGAAGCATTTGACACTCACCTCTCTCGTGACACCTTCTGGCCATTTTCATTAACGTTACAGAAACTTATGATACACTTCAATGACGTCTGTTAAAAGTCGTATTGCTTTTATTTTTTCGTAGCTACAGACTGACAACGAAGAGAAGGGTTCGTCAGCAGCTTGTAGTGTGTGATGTCTAAAAAATATAAATATAACTAACGCCGACAGGCAGAATGCACTATACCAGTATTTCCCAAACTCAGTCCTGGGGACCCACTGTCGTTGCAGGTTTTTGTTCCAACCATATTCCTAATCAGTGACAACACCTGATAGCACTGATCTCATTTAATTAGCTGGTATTTTTTTTCTCTTATTCTACATTCAGAAAAGCACAGCGGAATGATTTTTACATTTATAAGACATTTAGAAATATTTCTGCTTTTTTTAAATATATTTTTTTTTCAACAAACTTAGTTTTCTAATTTCTATACTGTTCCCAAAACAACGAACTTGGAAAATAACAGTTCACTTAATTAGCCCAGGAGTTCAATTAAAAACAGAAGCTGGTTGGAATAAAAACCTGCAGCTACAGTGGGTCCCCAGGACCGAGTTTGGGGAACACTGCACTATACAATAGCAAGAGTTAAACAAAATAAGACGCCTCACCTCATGCATTCCCGGCTCTTTCAATTAGTATTTACTTTTGCACTGTATCATTATAATCGCTCCTGTTATTAGTATTACTAGGGGGCTCCGCACCCTGCTCGCTTCGCTCGCCAACCCCTGGTGTTGGGAAATGACAAAGAGTGTGATGTATGAATGAGATATAGAATAGTGTGAAGGTGTAGATGATGCAAATAGAAAGCAAACAATAAAGTGTGTGGCATAGTGTAAAGGTTTATTGGAAAATTTCTTTGTACACGCCGTTTAAGTGTAAAAGGTAATTCCAGGTCAGAACTTGTAAGGTCAATTAAGATGGTCATTGTCATGATCAGAGTCAACTTTGTCAGAGCTTAGAAAGAGTTGTCTCTCTCCAGGAAGTAATGCAATGACTTGGGTATTTATGTTTTCCACATTATTATTTTTTGGACATAATATAGTGCGTTGTGTTAAAAGAGGCATTTGGTCTAATGAGATTGCTTCTCTGTAACTAAGTCGTCGCAGATAAAGGCTTGAGGAATTGTAATAATATCTGGGTGAAGTCTATCTGTATTGGTGAGTGTACCATCTCCCAGTTGTAATAACCAATTGTTATGATCTGGACATCGCATGTTTTGTACTAACTGTATCTTTTGAAAGCAATGCCAATTGTCTGCGTATTTTAAGGTGCACTGAACAATAGCTGAGCGCATGGCATGTGGAACAATAGCTAAGCACTGTCTAAAATGTCCTCCTAATAAAAGAACCTTTCCTCTAAAGGGAATATTATTATTCATCAACGTTTGTAGAAGTTTATGAATGGTGTTGAGTAAGTGACTGGATGACATTGTACATTCATCAATAATTAACAGTTTTGCAAGACGGATGTCACGTGCAGTGCTACTGTTTATGTTCATAATGGATAGCGATTTGTAGGATCTAATGCAGTTCATAAAGTTTTTACTTTCAGGTACATCGTTAGTTAGAAGGTTCTGTGGATATTCAGGATATGAATGTAAAGGAGGCAGTCTAATTTGACCCATTTGAGAACAACGTGTAAATTTATTACTTGTATTGCTAGTTGTTTCTTCAGGGAAGTTAAGTGAATGACAATGATTGCAAATGACATTCATTAATCCCAATGAATTTTCCTGAATAATGGACTCATTATTGAACGCGTTATCAGCTAACGCAAGCGTTTAGCAGGTGTCTGTTGTTGATGTCCGTGACGTGTATGTTTTGCTTGTGCCGTTTGAGAGGCGCGTCGTTGTATGTCCAGTATTTGGGACGTGTTGTTTTGGAGCTGTAATCGATTTCCCTGTGCTGTGTGAGAAGCCCGTTGTAGTTTACGGCGTGCATTGTTTGTATTGAGCCTTGCCCGTTTTTGTATGTCGGTCAGTTGAGCTTTCTCTTTTTGGAGCCTTGCCTGCTTGTTTTCCGGCATTTCAGATGCGCGGTGTAGACGTCTGCGTTTATTTATTTTGCCACCTCGCTGCCATTTCTTTATGTCTGAGACGGGAGGTGTTTCGTTTTGAAGCCGTGCCTGTTTCGATGCAGCACCGTGAGACGCGCACTGCATGCGTCTATGTTCAGTGTGTCTGTCCATTTGGGTTCGTTTCTGTAACTGTGTTAGTTGAGCTTTGCGTTTTTGGAGCCGAGACATTTTTTCTTCTAGAAATATGGATAAGTAATAAGGAGGATCGCACTCACTGTTAATATGGAGCCTTTTCTGCGGTTGAACGGTTAATAGTGCCTCATTGTAATGAGATCTACCTATGCTGCATAGTATGAATTGTGTTTGGTCCCATTATCCGAGCGGTATCGTTTTGTACCCATGATCGTGAATTCATGACTTGTTTGTTCTTGAGCGTGAGAAATATGGATAAGTAATAAGGAGGATCACACTCACTGTTAATATGGAGCCTTTTCTGCGGTTGAACGGTTAATAGTGCCTCATTGTAATGAGATCTACCTATGCTGCATAGTGTGAACGTGTTGAGATGACGTATGTTTAATACGGACGGTTCATTTAGAAATGGGGCTTTGTGTGTCATTTGTTATTTATGTTACTGTGGTCGTGGGTCTGAATCGTCGTTTTTGTGTACGTTTCGTGTGCTATGTCCGTAGTCTGTCCCGTTTCGTGTCCAATGGGCTTTGTGTGGTGCTCGCGGCTTCTTTTTTTTGTGTTGTAGGGGCTTGTTGAATCCTCCTCTTTGTGTGTGTCCCGTTTCGTGTGCAATGGGTTTCGTGCTCCTTTTTTCTGTGGTCTGACTCCTTTTTTCTTATTTTACGTTGCATTCCATCTGGTTCCCGTTGTTTGCAGGGGTTTTGGGATTTGTGGGGCGCCTGCGCAGTACGTCTTTTGCGTCCACGGCCCATTGCCAGATGTCCCTGCGTCCATCCGGTTTAGCATTCTCGGTTAGTAATGTGGATAATTAACCCTGATCTTTTCTTGAGATCACATTTAATAGCCTTAAATGTTTTCTTTGGTCTGTCTTAATTAAAACGGAGTAGACAGAAAATAAAGGTTTATCCCTGTACTTTGCCATGATATAGGTAAGCACATTTGAGAAAGAAAGTGTGAAATCCTTAAATCACAGATGTTATTATTCGATCAAGTATTAAAATCTGCAGTGCTTCGAAAGCTCGACACAGTGGCGAAACCTGAGTATCGAGCGGCCCATCACTACCTGTGAGTCACGTAGAGTTTTCATTGTTGTTTGCGGTTCTGGCCGCTTTTCGCGTACTGAGTTGTTCCAGAGTCACAGTTGAGAAACAGTTTTTTAATGTCTTTTAAGCACAGGGGAAAAAATGAACATGTGGCCCGGTGCATTCTTTAACTGCCTTGTGGCGCTGTAGTAGTACGGCTGCTTTGCAGTAAGGAGACAGTTTAAGATTGTGGGTTCGCTTCCCGGTTCCTCCCTGTGTGGATAGCAAATTATCCGCGACAAACAAACTGCTTTACACGCTGCAAACCAATCCGCGCCGCTTTTTCAATGTTTTTTAAGCAGAGGGAAAAAAATTAACATTTGCAAAATCCGTAACGCTGCTTTCAGTAAGTACAATGCACACGCGTTTAATTTGTCAGCCACTTTTTGCCAGCCGTCTTTTCTGGTTTGGGCCGCTTTTGCAGTGTTACCTCTTGTGTATATTATATCTTGAAATCCTTCGAGTTGCTAATTAACTAACTAACACCCACCCACTCAGCTTGTGTGAAAAAAATGCGCCCGTTCTTTCATCATTTTGTTGCAGCCTATCAAAGACTTGCTGATCATGTTTTGTAGACTCAATATATATTGGCTTTTCACTCAGCGCGAGGGCGCGCATTCATCTCGGATTATTACATCCTGCTAGACTAATCTGCTACACGGCTGCGTTTGAAAAACCGACTTATCCTGGATGAGTTTCACTGGCATTAATGATTAGGAATCTGGTTGGAACAAAACCCTGCAGCCACAGGGGTTCACCAGGACCGAGTTTGGCAAACACTGCTGAACAGAGACGAAACCGACTCAGGTGAGGAGTGGGGGCGGGCAAAGTAGTTGCAGCTATTGATTATTCAGTGTTGTTTGCCTGGGTGTCTGATCTGCGTTGACTGACATGGCTGTTTTCTGCGTATCCCATGGTTGTCTTCCGGCAGTGTGAATGCCTCGAGAGACAGGACATCCTTGTGTGGCGAGTTGTTGCAGTTTGTGACCACGTCGCCGACATTATCCCAATGTTGGCAAACAAAGCCAACAGCCATGTTGCGAAGTTTGAGAGCAACAGTTTCGTCAATGACATTTTTACATCCAGCTAGTCTGCTAGACTAATGTGCTACACGTCAGCATTTGAAAAACCGACTTATCCCAGATGAGTTTCACCGGCATTAATGATAAGGAATCTGGTTGGAAAAAAACCCTGCATCCACAGGGGTTCACCAGGACCAAGTTTGGGAAACACTGCTGAACACAGACAAAACCGACTCCGGTGAGGAGTTGGGGCGGGCAAAGTGGTTGCAGCTATTGATTATTCAGTGTTGTTTGCCTGGGTGTCTGATCTGCTCAACAGGATCATAAATAAAAGGAAAACAATGTGAAGGCAATGTCACAGGTGATCCTGTGGTATAGCGGGTCCACAGCTCCCCTTCAAAAGCCCATTTTTAAATAAATAATCATCGCACTCACAGTGTAGCGAGGGGCGTGGAAGTGTGGCTGAAACGGTTTCCGGGTAGACTCGTGCTTTGGGCATTTCTCCCCTGTGCAGTGTGTGAGCGAGTGAGGAGAGAGAGAGAAAGCCGGTACGTTAGAGTGAGCGAGAGCAGGCTCGAAGGCAATGTGTTCCTGTGGTATAGCGGGTCCATAGCTCCCCTTCAAAAGGCCATTTTTAATCAGGCGACTGACAGTAGTGGAGTCAGGCACAGAGAAGGTCAGCTGCAGAGAGAGCGTCTCGACTGTTGCAGGGCCTGAAGCAGGTGAGACGCTAATGAAAAAGAGGCACAGGGCTTATTGGTTTTTAAAGACTGCTTCCTTCATTGTGTTTTAACGGATTGCGCGGCTCTCTCTTGCGCTGCCTGTGTGTGCCTCTGTCTCTCTGTGGCGCTGCCTGTGTGTGCGTGGCTCTCTCTTGCGCGCGCTGCCTGTGTGTGTGTGTGCCTCTCTCTCTCTCTCTCTCACGTTGCCTCTGTGTGTGTGCGCGCGGCTCTCTCTCTCGCGCTGCCTGTGTGTGCCTCTGTGTGTGTGTGTGTGTGTGTGTGTGTGTGTGTGTGTGCATGCGGCTCTGTCTCTCTGGCGCTGCCTGTGTGTGCGCGGCTCTCTCTCTCTCGCGCTGCCTGTGTGTGCCTCTGTCTCTCTCTGGCGCTGCCTCTGTGTGAACCAAGGTTCCACTGAGGTTGACTAATGAAAAGTCAACGTGGCTCAGAGCTGCAAGTGGACTGTGGCACAGACAAACAGAAATGACGGCATGTCTTCCGAGGCGTCGCGTCCGAGTTGGTGGGCGTGGCTCTGTGATTTTTTTCGTCGTATCCAATGATCTAAGAGTTGGTGGGCATGGCTCCTTCCTGCGTGCGCCATTGGCGTCTTACTTGTCGGCGGTTTAGTGAATCCACGCCCCTTCCGGCGTGCTTTCCATGGGTGGCTACTTGTCTCTTGGCTTAGTGAATTATATATTTAGATAATAATACAAGAATAAACTTGTGGTTTGCACACTCACAACTGTAAACCCACTTTTACCGACTCCTGTATGTCTTCACATGAGTCTTGATATACTGTAAATCACAATATCTGTGGAATTAACACAGCTGCGAGACACAAGAGTAAGGCAAAGAAAAATATAATCCAGAAGCAAATGCTAATATAAAAAGGTCGTAGTAGTAAGTAAGAAAAAGACTTCCTAGTGTAAAATATACAATGTGATCTCCTGGAAGATAAGTTAATTATACTGTAAAATTTTGCAATAATGATTATGATTATACATCAGAACTATTCTTGATTTCATGTGCTCTATTAACACAGAAAACTGGGCCAGTCAATATCAAAAATATACTGAAGAATTAAAATGTACAATAAATTGTTCTCTTCCATAGAAACTGTGCCTCTGGAAAATACTTTAGGAAGTACACAGCCCTTGCTCCTTGTAAATTTTAGGGGAATCTTTAACTAGCTCTGATTTTGACAAGTCTTCTGCTTTTTAATGTTTTTGGCATCTGATCTTCTGCACTGGAGATTTTACCCTTCTGCAAATGTGCTCAATTCTTTCAAAAATTGTTTAACTTCTTTCTGTGTGTTATTTCATTTAAGGTATGGTTATATTTAAAAACTAGGCTTTCTGAATCCATTCATTCTGGTTTATGTTCTTATTCTGTATATAGCACATATGAAAGTAATGATCTGAAAGTTAAGACCTTTACCTAATATTTGGGATTTGGATAGTGGAAACAAAACAATAAACACAACATGTACCAACTAATGTTCTTATTCTGTTCATTTCTTCTTTTTTCCTCTGGGCCCTAGCAGCTCGGTTTTGCTTCTCAATCCACCTTCTTTCATCTCGGCTAAAAGAAAATGGAATTTCATTACATTTAAAATAAACAACAGTTAATAAATGTTATTATGATATTTTTCCAACATGCATGTAATGACATTTTTCTTGTAAAATACAAACCTGTGCCCCAATAGTATTATACAACATTCATTACATTAGCAGTCCAACTAAATAATACCAACCATTCTGCTTTTTCCTTTTCTTCTTCATCCAAGTAAGAAAATTCTCTCCAGGAATCAAAGTTATACCTAAGTTAGGAGGGATTGAGAGAGGAAAAATATGTAGTTATATAAAGCCGTGAAATGTAAAAAATTTCACTTTATCAAACAATTGTATATCTTACTTCCTGTTACTGCAGATTTATTTAATAATAATCATATCAATGACAGAGATACAATATTAACTAGTAAACAGCAAAATCTTAAGAAAACAAATGTTCATTAAAAATTTTATGATAATATTTGTTTCAAGAATTTCCTTTGTTAATGAAGCTGTATTAATTTTTAGGATTGTGGAGTTGGGAGTAACAAATTGTTTGGTTTCATGTAAGGATGTTTACTTTAATTACCCCTGAGATAACCAATTACTTTGGTCATGAGGCCATGGTGCAACATATGAGTGTTATAATTCCTATGCCATTCACAGTTTGTGTTTTTTTTGTAAAAAAAACATCTGCAATAACATGCTGCAGATGTTCTATCAGACAGTTGTCGCAAGTGCCCTCTTCTACGCAGTGGTGTGCTGGGGAGGCAGCATAAAGAAGAAGGACGCCTCACGCCTGGACAAACTGGTGAGGAAGGCAGGCTCTATTGTAGGCATGGAGCTGGACAGTTTGACATCTGTGGCAGAGCGATGGGCGCTGAGCAGGCACCTGTCAATCATGGAGAATCCACTGCATCCACTGAACAGTATCATCTCTAGACAGTGGAGCAGCTTCAGCGACAGACTGCTGTCACTGTCCTGCTCCACTGACAGACTGAGGAGATTGTTCCTCCCCCACACTATGCGACTCTCCAGTTCCACCCGGGAAGGTAAATGTTAACTTAATACAAAGTTATTGTCTGTCTTTACCTGCATTTTTATCACTGTTTAATATTGTTTTTTAGCAGTATGCTGCTGCTGGAGTATATGAATTTCCCCTTGGGATTAATATCTATCTACTTTATTCTGAAAGTCTACACTAAAATCTTGCCATACTACTAATAACTCTAAAAATACGTATGGACTACATTGCAACTTTCTCCTCCTGATCCATTGATTTACTTTTGTCAAACTAAACAGCAACTATTAACATTACTCCAAAATTATCCTAAGTTGCACGATACAACTTTTTGGTCTCCATGTGAATATATGATGTTCAAACTTTTTCAAGTTAAATTCTAACAAAAACAAAAACCCAATAAAAATATATATTGTGTTTTTTTCCCCACAGCATTCAGAATCCAAAATTTAACTCACTAATTATGATATTTTGGTCTTAAAATGAGGCATTACTTTATAAAAACAAATGTTATTTTGGAAGAAGGCTTTAT
Source organism: Erpetoichthys calabaricus (assembly GCF_900747795.2). Lineage (NCBI taxonomy): Eukaryota > Metazoa > Chordata > Cladistia > Polypteriformes > Polypteridae > Erpetoichthys > Erpetoichthys calabaricus. Next base: position 214,640,660 of record NC_041394.2, on the reverse strand, counting down.
GGTGTGTATAAATTGAAGTGCACCTATTTTACTACTTTTTTTTTTTTTTTTTTAGATTTACAAAATTAGAAAACAGCAGTTGTATGCAAAAAGTTTCACAAAGACACAAACTTAACACACACTCCACCAACTTCATGTGTGATAAAACTATATAAACAGATTTAGAAATTTCTAAGATGGTAGCCATAAAAAGGATATTGCAAATTTTCTATTAGTAACTGATATTCCAGAGTTCTGAACTTGTCTACTGTTGCTTGTTATTTAGTGAAAAATCGCATGAACATCTAAACTGGACAGCAAAATATGCTTTTGTGAAACTCAAACTTTGAACATTTAAGTTTACTTACCAAAATGAATAAAATGCATCAACATCCTCAAATGAGGAGGACATATTTCCTAATTTAGGAACATGTTTCTTTGAAGTCCATCTAAAAAAAAAGTAAACAATTAAATTAGAGTGTAATTGATTTCGAGTTACACAAAAGGCATATTTTTGTAAAACAAAAGTGCAACTGTTAAATGGTGTACAAAAATACAAAATGGTGATGATGAAAAATGAACACAAGGTGGCCAATGTGTTTGGAATTTTGGAGAAAAATGATCAGCACTACTTAGCATTCAAAGCATCACATGAGTCCTATGAGTGCGTATCATGTCAGATACTGTGTAAAAGGAATTAAAATATCAGTAGGTGCTTGGAGTAGAAAAATAATGTGAGCCAAGTGTGTGAAGCATGACTGGGAATTGCCAAAGCCAGCATCTCCCCTTTTTATTATCCGATATTGGAGGAACATTTAAATGCAAAAGATGTAATGCATAATATAGCTGTGCTTTAATCAAGAGTTTCAGACATGATCCTTTAAAAAACTGATTATAAGAGCATCAAATAGTACTTCAGATTAAATGAACCAATCAATGGAAATAAGAAAATTATACCCAAATTTGTACAAGTTTGTTTTCATTATAGTATAGAATTAGCAATAAATCATTAAAAAAAACCAATACCATGTACACATAGCTCACCAGTATAAAATCTTATAGTGTTTATATCAAAAGTTCTGTTTGGAGGCAAAGTTCATTTATTTTGCTTAATTATCCTACCCTTTTTGATCAGACACTTTAAATAAATGGGCCTGGAGGCCTGAAAAGGATTACATTTCTATGGTTTTTCTGAAATAAAACATTTAAAAATGAATTCATAATCATTGTGAACCCATAAAAAAACAGAACACAAACAAATTTGGCTCAGATGCTGACCAAAACAAGTTAAAGACTCCAAGATCTGCAAGTTAATGCCATATTTTCTAATGACATCTCCTAAAACTGTGAAATGACGCAAATCAATTATTGGAAACAGACTGACCAAATTTAGACTAGGTTGGGAGTCAGGAAGAGCCCACTACTCTCAAAAACAGAAAATAGGGTATAAAACAAGACTGGTACAAGGTACAATAGACAAAAAAGACAAACCAAGTTATTTTGCTAGAATAGATTTTTTTTATTTATTAAGAAAACAAAATTTACAATATATACTGACAGTCACTGACAGACAAATATATCATGCATGCCTATAAAATGAAAAAAAGTCAGATGCATTATTAGGAAAGTTCCAGTGAAAAACTCATCTATTGCTTTAAAAGCATATTTTACTATGTGTCAAAGATCTAATGGAATATGCCATATAAGATGTTCAGAATATGTCAAATGAAATGTTCAAACACGTTTAAATATTAAAATATTAAAAAGAGAAATCAGTAATTTGTTTGAAGTACAAGTGTTTTGGCTATCTTGAGAACTTGTTTGAAATATCTTCTGTTCCTTGTTGTACTTGGGCCAGCATCAGGGATAAAAACTGCAAAGCTGGTCCAACACAAGAAACATCTGGTGCCAGACAAGCTTCCTTCAATATCTGCAAGTCTCTTAATGAATTACTGAAAACATCACTATGAGGCCTAGTGAAAAAGAGAGTATCTGGAGTAGAAATGAGATGTACACAGTATCCAAATGATCCTGGTCAATAGAGCAGAATAACCTTTAAAGAGTCATGCTCAGAAATCTGGTCAATCACTGCCTTCAGACTCCAAATGCTGGTAAAATTACTTCAGTATTTTTTCTTCAGGACAAAGCAGCAAATCAATAAACTTCATCTTGAATAATATACTTTAGTGAAACTGCTAAGGTCATTTTCATTGTGAGCAAGATTTGAGATTTCTGAATAATTCCTTCAACCTAAACTTACTGTTGAACTGAAGAAAACAAAGTTTTGCCTGACGATCAATTTTTGGTCCCTAGAATGAAAAGTGACTTTTGGTAGGAAGAGGGAGGAACTCCGTTTCTATCATCAAATCAAGGCATCAGATGCAGAGGACAGAAAGATATGGAAGAAGATGATCCGCTGTGGCAACCCCTAACGGGAGCAGCCGAAAGAAGAAGATGAGTTACCAATTGGTACTACTTTTTGAAGTTAAAAACCTTCAAAGACCTTTTATAAAAATCTTCAAAAAGTAAAAAAAAAAAAAAAAAAAAAAAAATTTAAAAACCTGTTAAACAAATACAGTGATGCAAGATTTACATATGAATGCAAGAAAAGGCCGGACCCTCTTGAACATTTTCATGTTTTGTTGTATCAGTACATCCACCAACTCATCTACAACCTATTATTTTTTAAACATTAGTGTAAGGGTCGGCAGGCAGCTCAACCCGGCCAGGATGCCCAGAGTAGGGAAGGCAACTACGCTTAGACACTGCCTCCCCCAAGATGCTAGATGGGGACTTCCCTGCAGCATAGCGGTGCCCCGGATTCCTGCAGGACACTATGGGATTTAGAGTTCAGTGTTGAATAAGAATAAAGAAAACCTTCCATTTTGTATTTTGAGTAGGGCACAGCAAAAATCTAAAAGTGTGTACGTGACATTTAGCATGCACAACAGTTGTTTATTTGTGTGAGCAGTTCAAAAGAATCTGACTTTACCAGGAATATGTATTTTTCTCAACTTGTTCTTCCTGTATAATGAAGAAGTTTATCTCTGTATTCTGTAACTGCCGTATAAATTTAGTTTTTAGGCTCTCGCATCAATCCTCTGTACTTCTGCAAAAGTGTGAAGCTTTGCACGCAACCAGCTGATATATAAGAGCTGAAAACATCTACTGGGGGGGGCATTGCAATGCCACTGACACTCCAGTCTAGGTATGCAATAAATAACAATAATAAAAGAAAGCTTTTGAACATTCTCTTCTGGTGTGAGACCCTGACTCCTTCCATAATCACGGGTTAGTGATTCTCTTCTTCCACATCAGCTTCACAGCCCTGCTGGGAATCGTGGGTGCCGCCAGGAGACGCTTGAGGAGGACTTGGGGAGTCATGCTTCCTTCATAGCCCAGAAGTACCAGTGAGTCACGAGGATGGAAATCCAGAAGTACTTCCGAGCTAAAGAAAACACAAGTTCTCCATCTGACCCCTAAGTGCTGGCAAGTCATATGGACGGAAGAACAGAAGCACTTCCGGGTCAGACACTATATAAAGGACTGCTGGGAACCCAGCAAGTGAGCCAGAGTCGGTGAAGGTGGACAAAGCTTGCTGGGAGGTGTGGATTATATTAGATAGATAGAATTGTGATTATTGTTATTTTAATTATTTGCCTCGTTAATGTGGCTGTGGTGCTTGGGAAGCACTGTTGGTGAAAAAAGAATTTAAAATCTTCTTATTGCTTTTACCCTGTGTCCTGAGTGTGTGTCTGTTGGGTTTAAAGGGGCAACAGTGCCACCTAGCATTTACATTAGGTTGCTTGAAAACAAGACTGTCTCAATGAGTCTGTATGTGTACACGTGTACTCTATAATAGGCCCACCCTCGATTGGTTCCCACCTGGCACTCAATGCAGCCAAAATAGGCTGGAAATTGACAAATCTAGTACAGAAATTGGCCGAATAGATAGCCATTTTATTAAAGTAAACAAAAATTAAACAAAGATAAAATGTCACAAATTAAAAGTCCACTTAGCTAAATTGAGCTGAAAGCAACAGTGGACAAACAAAGTTATGAGTCTTTAAATGTGTTTTATGCTTGGATATAATCACCACAATAAAATCTGGAATTTTGGTGCTTTAATTGAAGATAAAGAAGAATGGACACATTCTAATGATACTGAATGTCAGATGAAATGCTCTCAAATAGTGTATTTTACAATGTAATTTGATTAATGGCTATACGTTTATTCAGATAGATAAAGAATAAAGCACTGACCAATTTAAAATTAGTAACTTTATTTAAAAAAAAAAAAAAAAAGGCTTACCCAATCAAATATGGCCCACCAGTGTCATAATGCAAGATTTTTTTTATATAGAAAATAACCATTTCAAAATAACAGTGCATTAGTTTTTATACAGTAAATACACTGACTTGGCGAACATGTTTATACCATAGCAAGTTAGGAGAATTTGTTGTACCAAGTAGATTAAATGGAACCAATTTATATTATTAACAAAAATTTAAAATGTCTGATAATATAAATTTCTTTATACTATTCTCAGGGAATACATTCTTAAATGAAGCAAGTCTTATTGTGAAAATTTATGTAGGGCTGATTAAGATATATTATTTTTTATCATCCATCCATTTATTGAACCCAGATTAAAAAGCTTACTCAAAGAATACTGCTCTAAATATTTTTACTTAAATAATTAACAACTCTTTTTGTGCATGTGCCTTGGAAATTAAACTTTTTGTTAAGGTGATGTTAGGGAGTTGACATGCGAAATGTTTTGTAATATCTTTGTCATGATGTATCATTTTTATACAGCTATAGGAAACTCTGCAGTAATGCCAAAGCTTGCAATATTTCTTATTGCACAACAAAATTTACTGTACTGTAAATATCAGCACTGAAATTCCTATACCAATTTATCCATCTACATTTGGTATAACATTGCAGAATTAGCATTAACATGAAACATAAGTGTTCTCAAGTGAGTTTTGGGACAAATACACATTTATCTCTCTGCTCCACAGTTTAAAATTACAAATAAAACAATTCAGAGGAGATTGTAGACTTTTGGAGCAGTCGAAGGCTAAACTATACTAAATTCAAAATTCACATACTGATATGAGATACAAGTACAATAAAAATTTTGGTGCAATTTCAAATACGAATATGTTAATGGTCAGATAAAATTTATTTGATAAACTTGAAAAAAAAAAAAAAGCAAAAGATAAAAGAACAACTGGAATTTGAAAAGGTCTTGGCATCCTTTCAATAGTAAGGTCTCAGAACTCAAGTCAGTATTCTGGTCAAGCTTAGCTCATTAGGTGTTAATCTAATCAAAATTGTCATTTGAAAGAGTGTCAAAAGATGACAATTCCATGGCCTAATTAAATTCTTTGACTCATCGAAAATTGTGCAACACTCAACATTCTTGGGTTCTTCTAAGTAAGTTAAAGAGGATCTGAAAATTAAACTAATCGATTCCTACTAAACAGGGGAAGGATAAGAAGATATCCTAGTGCTTTCAGCTATTAATTTCCACAGTTTGAAATGTCATTGAGAAATGGAAGATAACAGGAACCATGGAGGTCAAGACAAGATCTGAAATGCCAAGAAAACAAATTAATAGGACAGTTTGTAGACTGTGTAAGAATTTCATCCTGTACTTGACTGGTATTCCTACCCTTCTGTATCCTGTAAAGGTACAGTTTAAAGTTACACATAGCTTACTATTTTCATGCTACAGTGTCAAGATGGAGAGAAAATAAAGCATTGCAAAAATAAACAATTTGTTATTTTTTATTTCTCCAAGGCACAGGAAACTGAAGTTTCCAACACTTGAGAAAGGTCTTGTGTAAATAATAGCACTCCAAGCAAGGAGACAGGATTGGCAGAAGTGCCACAGCCCAAATGACCAAACCAGTTCCATTTCTTACTTATTGTAGTCTCATTATTTAACATGAGGATATCCTTGTACAACTGTTGTCAAAGTTTTCACATACTTTCCAGAGAAGCCTATTACCAAGAAAGAAACTCTTGTTACATTGGTGGAAGACTAACAAAGCCAGATACCTCATCTGTGTCAGGCGAACACCACTGCAACAGCTATTATCTGCTATAGGATATAGAGCTTCTAAATGAGAGTCAGCCTTAGCTAAGCATTTGAATTTCCTTAGTGTTCACCTAGTTTTAAGAAAGAATGTCAAACTAGATAAAAAGTCAAACCTATTTTTTTTAGTTTTTATTCTGTTTTTCATCATTTTCTATTTTAAATTTTTCTAAATCTTTCGGTTTTATTTAGTTCAAGTTTTTCAACAATGACCTTTAGTTTTTGTTTCATTTTATTAGTTTTGTTTAATTCACAAAGATAGTGTTTTGTAAGTCTAAAAACAGTGGTCAACATGCATGTCACTCATGTTGTATATTGTACCTGTCAATTTAATACATGAATATGTATTTTACTATCTGTGACAGAGTTCAGTTTTTTTTCATGATAAATTTCAGGGCTTCTAGTATAATTAAAAATGCTTAAATCAAATAACTAGTATGCTCTGATGTAATTTCTTATATTAACCTACAACAAATTTAAGCAAATGGTTATTTAATTCAAAAAACATTTAATTTTCACTAGTGTGATTCCCTTTTCAAATAGTAAGACTGCCACATGAATGTAGTCTTTCATGCTTGATATTTGCTGATGTTATCTAAGTTATCCTTCCTTTTCCAAACTTTGAAAGTGTATTTTTTCAGGGAATTCTTATTTATTTATTTTTGCAATACTGTTGGAGTGAACACTTGAACCTTGTTAATAACAGAAATATAGATAAAACAGTTTCAGTGTACAGTGGATTCAGGAAGTATTCAGACCCCTGCACTTTTTTTCACATTTTACTATATTGAACCCTAGTGCTAATGTTATTTGTTTTTCCCAAATCCAGCAACACTCAATACCCCAGAATGACAAAACAAAATCAGGATTTTTAGAAATGTTTTTCTAATTTATTAACAATGAAAAAATGAAATATCACACTGACAAGTATTTAGACCCCAGTACTTAGTTGAAGCTCCTTTGGTAGAAATTACAGCCTGTCTTTATAGGTTTGACAGGACAAGCTTCGCACATCTGAATTGAGGGATTTTCTGCAATTCTTCTTTGTATATCATCTCTGGCTCTGTCAGGATGAATATAGAGACCATCGGTTGACAGCTAATTTCAGGTCTCTCTAGAAATATTCGATTGGGTTGAAGATCCAGGCTCTGGCTGGGCAACAGCAATGAGCCAAGCCCTTTGAATTTGCTTTAATTCAAGATCTTTGAAAACATGGAAATATTCAGGGATTTCAACAAAGTCAGTGAAATGCATTGAAGTCAAAGGGGAAGGAGAAACTGAACTAATCTTGTGTGTATTATAACAGTGCAATGGTCTTTTAAGTGTCCCCCGAAGGCTAGAAAAGGGTCTGTCAACTTTGCTAAACCAATTCTGGCCAAAAATTTGATCTGAACTGTGAGGCAGCAGTACTAACCAATGTGCCACCCTGTTTTCCAAAGATAAAAACAATACTCGTACAATACACAACATACCATAAATCTGTCCAGAGTAACAAAGTAATGTAATAATATTCTCATTATGATTAGCTAATTTACCCCTCAAAAGGAAGTGCTGCATGTTTTATTTTTTTTCTTCTTAAAAAGGGGGGACAATTCTTGTCTTTAAATACAGATAAAACAGAGATGTTAATTGTTGGAGGGAATGACACTGATCACGACAATATTTTGTCATCATTTAACTCAGTGGGAATCCCAGTCAATTTTACTGAATCAGCCCGCAATCTAGGAGTTATCTTTGACTCTAGCATGTCATTTAAAGCGCATACAGTAATCCCTCCTCCATCGCGGGGGTTGCGTTCCAGAGCCACCCGCGAAATAGGAAAATCCGCGAAGTAGAAACCATATGTTTATATGGTTATTTTTAGAATGTCACGCTTGGGTCACAGATTTGCGCAGAAACACAGGAGGTTGTAGAGAGACAGGAACGTTATTCAAACACTGCAAACAAACATTTGTCTCTTTTTCAAAAGTTTAAACTGTGCTCCATGACAAGACAGAGATGACAGTTCTGTCTCACAATTAAAAGAATGCAAACATATCCTTCTTTTCAAAGGAGTGCAAAGCAAGCAGTCAAAAAAAAAAAATCAATAGGGCTTTTTGGCTTTTAAGTATGCGAAGCACCGCCGGTACAAAGCTGTTGAAGGTGGCAGCTCACACCCCCTCTGTCAGGAGCAGGAAGAGAGAGAGAGAGAGAGCCACAGAAAAACAAAGTCAAAAATCAATACGTGCCCTTTGAGCTTTTAAGTATGCGAAGCACCGTGCAGCATGTCCTTCAGGAAGCAGCTGCACACAGCCCCCCTGCTCACACCCCCCTACGTCAGCGCAAGAGAGAGAGAGAGAGAGAAAGTAAGTTGGGTAGCTTCTCAGCCATCTGCCAATAGCGTCCCTTGTATGAAATCAACTGGGCAAACCAACTGAGGAAGCATGTACCAGAAATTAAAAGACCCATTGTCCGCAGAAACCCGCGAAGCAGCGAAAAATCCGCGATATATATTTAAATATGCTTACATATAAAATCCGCGATGGAGTGAAGCCGCGAAAGGCGAAGCGCAATATAGCGAGGGATCACTGTATTACAAAGTTGTCCAAAACATGTTTCTTCCATCTTAAAAATGTTAGGAAATTAAGGCGCTTTTTGAAATAAACAGGATTCTGAGAAACTAATTCATGCATTTATCTCTAGTAGGATTGACTACTGCAATGCGGTGTTCACTGGATGTTCAAACTGTTCTTTATACAGCCTCCAGTTAATACAAAATGCGGCTGCAAGAATTATTACAAGAACAAGAAAATACGAACACATAACTCCAGTTCTTAAATCCTTACACTGGCTCCCGGTTAAGTTTAGGGCAGATTTCAAAATCCTTCTTTTAACATATAAAGCATTAAATGGTCGAGGTCCGGCTTACTTGTCTGAACTTATCATGACTTACAAACCTGAGCGCACATTAAGATCTCAAGATGCCGGTCTGCTTATGATTCCAAGGATTAATAAAATAACAGTGGGAGGTCGAGCTTTTAGTTACAGGGCCCCTAAACTGTGGAATGGTCTGCCTGCTACTATAAGAGATGCCCCTTCGGTCTCAGCTTTTAAATCCTGGCTGAAGACTCACTACTTCAGTTTAGTATATCCTGACTAGAGCTGCTGATTAACTGTACAGACTGCATCTCTGTTGTTAGTCATTAGCACTTAAACATAAGTAACATGACAGTTATAATTGTATACTAACCCTCACTTATTCTGTTTTTCTTCTCGGTACTCAAATGTGGCACTTGGTGCCATGGCCCACCTGCCAAGTTGTTTTGCCTGCCTAAGGAAAAGTCATCCCAGATGGAGGATCGCAGGAATCGTGGGAAAGAGGGGTCCTTTCATCGGATTGGCTGGCCCAGCACTGTTTCAGCCATGGAATGGCCAAATGGGGGAGGCAGCTTGAAGGATGAGGTCTCCAGGACTCTACACAAATCCAAATCTTATCATGGGATATATCATCTACTCTAAATTCTGCTCTGTACTTCTAAAATTTATATTTTTTATTTCTTACTATATTGAGGAATTGTTCTGTTCTGTGAACTGCATTGTAATGTATTGACCCCCTTCTTTTGACACCCACTGCACGCCCAACCTACCTGGAAAGGGGTCTTTCTTTGAACTGCCTTTCCCAAGGTTTCTTCCATTTTTTCCCTACAAGGTTTTTTTGGGAGTTTTTCCTTGTCTTCTTAGAGAGTCAAGGCTGGGGGGCTGTCAAGAGGCAGGGCCTGTTAAAGCCCACTGCGGCACTTCCTGTGTGATTTTGGGCTATACAAAAATAAACTGTATTGTATTGTATTGTATTGTATTGTAATTCAGCTGGAGTACCATCCTGATAATATTATTACTCATGCAGAATGTGTCACAAACTATTCACGCATGCATGAAGCAAATTGGGCAACGTCGTAAACTATGGGGTAGAGCAGTCTTTCCCAACCTCGGTCCTGGAGGCAGACTGTGGATGCAGGTTTTTGTACCAACCAGATTTCTAATCAGTGACCATACCTGATAACACTGATCTCATTTAATTAGCTGGTATTACTTTTCTTTTATTCTACATTCAAGCACAGCAGCATGATTTTTACTTTTATAAGACATTTAGAAATATTTCTGCTTTTGCTATAGATTTAAATGCTTAACAATTAGAACACCTAGAAAGTAGAATGAATATCAAGATGAGAATATTGTTAAAATTTTAAAAAATACATTATTTCCACATAACTGCTTAGTACATTTTTATATATATATTATATATTTACCAAACTTAGTTTTGTAATTTCTATATTGTTCCCAAAACAAAGAACTTGGGAAATAACATCACTTAATTAGCCCAGCAGTCCAATTAAAAACAGAAGCTGGTTGGAATAAAAATCTGCAGCCATAGTGTGCTCCTAGGACCGAGGTTGGGAAACACTGGGGTAGAGAACGCTAACAGTATGCATGCGTGAAAATTTTGTGCATGCATTATGCAAATTAAGGCAGGTAGCATAGACTGGGTAGTGGCATGTTCATCTACCATTCTCTGCTACAGCTCTCTGTTGCACTGTCCTCACAAAGCATCAGTGGGCACTGGAGGGTTGGGTTCACTTGAGTAGGGAAAAAATTCAACCAACGTCATCAGCAAACTCAACAAATTTGTTGTGGAAAAAGTCTTTAATGACTTTCGATGACTAGCACTACTGGGCAACTGAAGGTTATTCAGAGTTGTCCCTAAGCCAAACCAGTGTTGTTTTTGCTTTGTGCTTAGGATCATTGTTGGAAGATCTCTGGAGGAGGTTTTCATTAACGATATCTCTGTACTTTGCTCCATTCACCTTTCCCTCGACCTTTTCTAGTTTCCCAGTCCCTGTTGTTGAAACACAGATGAATAACAGTGCCTGGTTTCTTCCAGATATGACGCTAATCTTGGTTTCATCATGCCAGCTTGTTTCTCACAGTCTTAAGAGTTCTTTAGGTGACTTTTTGAAAATTCCAGATAGGCATCTGTGTCTTTTACTGAGGAGAGGCGCCTTCTATCTGGCCACTTTGTCATAAAGTCAAAGATAAGTTTATTTCTTCTGCTTAAATACTCACTGAATTTGAGGCTCAGGATTGATAAGTTCTCTGTGGTTCCAATTTTTAAACTACTTAACTGGATCCAAAGGAACAAGCGGCATGTGTTAAGTGCCTTTTACCTATATCCTCAGAATATGCCAGCTAATGATGAGATTCTGCTGGCTGCAGCGACAAGTACTTTGAATCAATGTTTTTGTCTAAGCCAAGAGCTTCAATGAATATACTGGCATCTATGCACACACATTATATATAAAAACAAGAAACAACTTATTTTATTTAGATTTTTTCAAGATTTTTGTTTTAATTAACACAATTACTTTTTCATTAACAAAATGTTGTATTTTGGCTTTTGTTAAGAAGAGAAACAATGACTCACATTTAGAACAGCAATTTAAACTTCTCATAATACGGGTAGAGGATGAATTCTCATTTTGCTAGGTTGTGTTTTCTTTTTTTCCTTTTTAATTATCTGCTGTTTTATGTATACGGTCTGTAAATTTTATGTGCTTGATGGTATGTTGTTTTCTTGAAATAAAATTAAAAATATACAGTTTTCATAATACAGTGGAACCTCGGGTCACGAACATCTCTGACCACGTACAAATCGGTTTACGACCAAAAAGTTTGCCAAACTTTTGCATCTGTTCACGACCACACACTCGGGTGACAAACAAGCCAGTTTCCCTTCCGGTTCGTACACGCCGATGATTTCCGCACGTGTTCAGTCTCTCACTGTGCATTCCCTGTGCAGTGAGCGAGCGAGAGAGCGCGAGAGAGAGCACGAGCGAGCGAGAGAGCCCAAGCAGGAGTGTTTTGGCCAACACTCGGTGGGGCAGAAGGTAGCGGTCGCTCCAGCTGAGCGATCAAGGAGCTGGAGTGACCAGAAGAAGTAAGTAAACATTTAGTTTACTATTACACTGTGCATTCTATGGTATAATTACCTATTTTTGTGCTTAAAAATCTCTAAAAAAAATATGTATTTACATACAGCTCGTACGGTCCGGAACGGATTAATTGTATTTACATACAATCCTATGGGGGAAAATTTCTTCGGGTCATGACCAAATCGGGTTGCGACCAGAGTTTTGGAACGAATTACGGTCGTGACCCGAGGTTCCACTGTACCAACTAACATTTACAGTTCAGTGTTCTGCTTCTGGAACTCATGCTGGTAATTGTATATTTTTCCTTTATTATTATTTATAAATTTTCTCACCTTTCAAATAAGAATGATACAAAAACAGTGCTTGCCTAGAACTTCATAAAAGCTTTGTTTTGCTTTTTTAACCACATTATTCCATACTTTATTACAAGGAACAACACTTGAATCTATCGTGTTTTGTACAAAAACCTCTTCAATTTAAATTAATTGAAAGATCAAAGTACATCAAAGATCAAAGTAGCCAACCATCAATCTATTATCAAAACTGTTTAATTATGATTTAGTATCAGCAAGCGCTACTGTATTGCACTGCTACAAATACAGACGGAACATAAAAACTCCACATAGATAAGAGACTATACTTGCAATCAAACTCAGGTTCTTGAAACTAACAACCACTACCTCAGTTTTGAATTTCTTTCAGAAATCACAGATTTATGTTGGGAAAGTCATATGAATACTCTTTGTTTTACAAACCACAATGAAGCTGAATTTTCATGGTTTCTAAGTCTGGAATAATTTTGAAATGTACATCAAAAGAGCTAACATCAACAATCACCTTCAGTTTTTTCAAGAAAACTTTGCTGCAGGATACAGAACCATGTGAGGATGGATATTGATAAGGCACTATCAAAGTCTCAGTCATTCTCACAGCTAATGCGGCATTCATGTGCAATGGGTGGAGTCATGTTGTCTCACATGTACTGTTCATGTGACTTCCTGCATTATCTTGAGCATCATGGTGCCAAAAAGATTGTGAAATATTTGAAAAAAAAAAAATTGTACCAAAAAGCCCAAGGAACAAAAAAGTTCCTTCTTAATGTGAAACTTCATGTGATGAAGTGTAGGTATTCAGGCTTACTACAGTGTTTAATGGCTGGAAAAATGTCATATTATGGTTTTTTTAATAATGTTATACTAAATTCTGTCAAATTTGGTGTTAACTGAGCAAATATTGGACCGAGGAATTAATGGTATTTATATGTTTGTTACGAAATACACCGTGAAATGAGGTTTTCATTAAGTGATTAGCTTCACAAAGAAGGGCAAGCCTGTACAATTATGATGATAAATTACAAATGATATTAAATGAATGTCTTTACCTTAGGAGATTTGCAACAACCACAACACATGAAGTAAATAAAAGATATGACCAAACAGTCATTTACTAAGAAAAGCAATATCTGATACAGTTTGGAAAGCTTAGCACTAAACTTTGTATATACCAAAGAGGAAACAATAAACAAAATCGTAGAAAATCAGGGTAGATCTATGGCATTTTATTAAAACTACAAGACAAATGTGCAATGCACAACAAAAATAAGAGTTTAATTCAATAAACTAGGGGGCGCCGCCCCTTGCTCACCCACCCCTGGGTTTGGTTTACCAGATACACAATTTAAAGAGATTATTTTCATGGGAATTGTTACATATGCATTATTTTCACTTTTACTTTAAAACTGTTGTAAAAACAATACTTGTCATTAATTTCCGGCCCCAGGCGTGGTTACTTGTCTTTCTCAAAAGACGTATAATGCTGCTTGCATTGTGAAGGGGTGGGGGTTGGGGGAAGGTGGCTGAACGCATGCTAAGGGGATTCCATTGTATCAGCTGCTGTGTTTCTGCTGCTGCTAGCGAGCTGTGCGTTCTGTTTATTGTGCTGCGCGTCGATCATTTAAAAGCTGCTCGTGTTGTAGGGGATGGTGCTGAACGCACACTAAGGAGAAGCGGTCGGATCATCTGCTGGCTTGCTGCATGTTCTGCTCTTCGCTTGTCATTGTTTTAAGAACTGGGAGCACATGAAGTGTGTCTGCCAAAAGCATTCCAACAACTACTAGGTTAGATGTCCGTGAACTGGTTTTAAATATTGTCTCACTGCACTGTCTTGCAGGACGTCAAATTGTCTTCCGAGAAGATCACGTCTCATCTCCCTAGTCTCCCTCCTAAGATTTTTTTTTTATAATAGAGAGAAAAGACTAAAATTTTATGACATGGTCTGTAAGAGGCACGTTCAAGAAAATCCTTATTCTTTTTTGCATATACCCTAAGTTCTTGTCTATAAGCCGGACTCATGTATTAGCCGGAGACCAAAAATCATACGAATTTTTAAAATAAAATCGTATCATAGATAAGCCGGACTCATGGATAAGCCGAACGTACTATAACCTATAACTAATAAAAGGGAGGGAGGTCAGTGGTCTCACTCGCGCCCATTTAATTTCTTTAAGGGGGGAGAGAGTGTGAGATATTGCCGTCTCTCTCACTCCCCGCATGGCGCGGTTGGAGCGGCCGGAGCGCGTTCTTTCTGCTCTGGGCATCGCCGAGTCAACACGAGCGCGTAGCAGTCATTTAAATTGTGATTTTATATGTAAGCATATTTAAATATATATCGCGGATTTCTGCTGACAATGGGTCTTTTAATTTCTGGTACATGCTTCCTCAGTTGGTTTGCCCAGTTGATTTCATACAAGGGACGCTATTGGCAGATGGCTGAGAAGCTACCCGGCTTACTGTTCTCTCTCTCTTGCGCTGACTATCTGTGATCCTGACGTATGGGGATTGAGCAGGGGGGCTGTTTGCACACCTAGACGATACGCGGACGCTCGTCTAAAAATGCTGAAAGATTATCTTCACGTTGCTATCTTTTGTAAAGCTGATTCCTGAAAAGACATGCTGCACAGTGCTTCGCATACTTAAAAGCTCGAAGGGCACGTATTGATTTTTGACTGAAAAACAAACTCTCCCTCTCTCTCTCTCTTTGTCTGCTCCTGACGGAGGGGGTGTGAGCTGCCGCCTTCAACAGCTTTGTGCCGCGGTGCTTCGCATACTTAAAAGCCAAACAGACATATTGATTTGTTTGCTTCACTCCTTTGAAGAGGAAGATATGTTTGCATTCTTTTAATTGTGAGACGGAACTGTCATCTCTGTCTTGTCATGGAGCACAGTTTAAACTTTTGAAAAAGAGACAAATGTTTGTTTGCAGTGTTTGAATAACGTTCCTGTCTCTCTACAACCTCCTGTGTTTCTGCGCAAATCTGTGACCCAAGCATGACAATATAAAAATAACCATATAAACATATGGTTTCTACTTCGCGGATATTCTTATTTCGCGGGTGGCTCTGGAACGCAACCCCCGCGATGGATGTTTAAGCCGGACTTATGTATAAGCCGATATTCTATTTTTTCATTTTCACAACTTTTTTCCTTAGATAAGCCGCGGCTTATTGACAAGAACTTAGGGTACAATAAATCAATTCTGTAAATTATTTTTGCAATGTCAATTTTTTTTTGTATTGCATATCATTAGCTGAATTTGCATATCCTTTACCAGTCTTGCATATTTCAGTAGTTATTTTAGATGTCAGGGCGGCACGGTGGCGCAGTGGGTAGCGCTGCTGCCTCGCAGTTGGGACACCTGGGGACCTGGGTTCGATTCCCGGGTCCTCCCTGCGTGGAGTTTGCATGTTCTCCCCGTGTCTGCGTGGGTTTCCTCCGGGCGCTCCGGTTTCCTCCCACAGTCCAAAGATATGCAGGTTAGGTGGATTGGCGATTCTAAATTGGCCCTAGGGTGTGCTTGGTGTGTGGTTGTGTTTGTGTGTGTCCTGCGGTGGGTTGGCACCCTGCCCGGGATTGGTTCCCTGCCTTGTGCCCTGTGTTGGCTGGGATTGGCTCCAGCAGACCCCCGTGACCCTGTGTTCGGATTCAGCGGGTTGGAAAATGGATGGATGGATTTTAGATGTCCATTTTAGTTTGTAATGTATTTTATAGACATAAGAAATTACCTCCTTCCTCAGATATACTTTAAGCATTTTTTTTTTGTTCTTTATTTCGCCTTATACAATTTCTTGTATTAGGAATATGTTAGTTTTCGCATATCAGAGCGTAGGGTCAGCCATTGTACAGCGCCCCTGGAGCAATTACAGGTTAAGGGTCTTGCTCAAGGGCCCAGCAGAGTAGGATCTCTTTTGGCAGTGACAGGGATTCGAACCGGCAACCTTCTGGATACCAGCACAGATCCTTAGCCTCACAGCCACCACTCTGCCCTTTTTATTTCCCAGTATTACCAGAAATGTATGGAGATGTCTCTATGAAAATAATAATCTGTGAAGAAATTAATTTTAAAAATATCTTCACCTAAAATTAATGGTTTTATTCACCAGCAGTGAGTTACATTAGTACTGCATATTAATTTGAAGGGCCAGTTCTGCATCTTTCAAGTCAAAAATATTTTTTCACAATGACATTCTTACGTAAAGCATATTTTTTTTGTTTTGTTCCTGCAGTTTTAAAAGGCATCTACGGAGCACCAAATGTGAAAACAAAAGCATTAAAACTTACCAACCACGTCCATTTTAAAGCCAGGAAAGATATGGAACACTGCTCTGCGTCTAGAAAATGCATACATATTACAAAAAAGATTAAGAAGTCAGGCTTCACCTCATTACCTGCCTCTATCCACAGCAACCATTCACCCTAAGGCCGGGTTTATACTTCACGAGACGGGATGTGTGCACCTGTGGATGCTACTGCTACGCAAGCATTGTACTCTTGCTTGAGTACTTTATGTAAATCTGGAAGATTCCACCAGGTGGCAGTGCAACATTTCACGATGAGAAAATGTTCAGCTTCACTGTGTTGTGAATTGCCTGAAACATGCCATGTTTTGTTAGTTTTCCTTGAATAACTATTTTGTGCCTTTTGTTTCCAGTAGCAGCCATGTTCTCCATTGTCAGCCTTATGATCACATAACCCTGTTGCATGTCAGATCATCATACACCCCCCCTTTTAAAAGTGTAGCATAAGAAGGACTTATTTAGTATTTAAAACATTTCTTTTGTAGTTTACTTTGTGAACAACAAGTCTAGATAGTGTAAGGACATTGCTGCTGCCTATGTATCGGACTTTTATCTTCTCTCTAATATTCTGACACTGTCCTCATCTCTGCTGTGTTCGACTTTTTGTAAACTCCCTTAGCATTAGGAGAACCAAAAACGTACATCCAAAAAGACTTTACTGCCAGAATCCTTAGATGTTTCATTCACAACAACTTTAATAGCTGTTTTAAAATATCCAGCTTATCTTCTCCTGTTATGAGATGCCTGCTTGCCTTATTGAGTTTGGTTATTGTCTGTCCCGTTTGTTGCCATTTCCTGATCATATCTCGTCCTTCAATTTCCCCGAGATCATAATACATACAGTATTTGCACAAGCCTGAATATAATGAGGAGATCCAATGAATGTAAAGCATAAAAAAGAAAGATAAAATTAGAGAGACAAAAGCAGGAAAGTAGTTAACCTAAAACCACAGCAAAGCTCAGGATGTCTAATGATGAAGCTTCAAGGTACTGTGATTAATGTAAAGGGGGATTTGATGAAAAATGTAAACATTTGAATTTTTAATTTGATTTTAACATCCCAGATAAGCATATTTAACTGTTTCAACTGAATGTCAGTATGTTGCTGAACAGTTTCAGACCTGTTCAATTTGAATTCCTTTTTAAAATGAAAGCTCCATAACGACATTTGCTATGAATAGGAACGTATCCTTACCTCAGGAAAAATAGTTCAAAGAACCTGTGATAAAATGAATTACTTCCACTTTTGTTTTTTACGTTTATAAATATACCTCACAACACAGAATGCTTTCTGGAATTTCTGAAAATTTTGCAAGGTTAAAGTGAATGTATTTGGTTAAGTTTTAAGGCTTTTGTTTTTAGGTTTGGAACAGTCTCTAAAAGACCCCATTTTAAACCTCAAGGTCATGCATGGTATTTTTTTTAATTTATAAAATATGCTTCACTTTGGAAATAATTTTCCATGGCAAACTCATGTTTACCATAATTGTGAAAAATTACCTGCGACTTAAAAAACACCAAACATACCGTTTAAGTTCCAAAATAAGTGGTGCCTATTCCAATACAATGATCACATAATATTCACAAATTCAAAGATAAACAAATTTGGCAACAAAAATATAAATGAATGAAAATCTAAGACATACAGCTTAAAAGCCGAAAAAGATCATCACCTTGATTATGAGTAACAAAATCTTCATGTGTCCAAAAGGTTATGGATCAATCCTGAATTAAAGACATCCACACATAAAAAAGGCAGATCTACAAAGACCTAAAGTGGAAGGTGGCATGGCACTACCTTTCAATTTTATTATTGGGCAGCAAACATACACGCTATAAAGACATGCAAATTGCCACAGGCCCCGGCAGGATTGAGCTTCCATGCTCCAAACCCGCGGCACTGCTGCACGATAGGAAGACTATCTTCTAACACTCCAGGGGAGGCAATGCTCTGGATAGGCGCTCTCTAGACAAAGCTGGGCAAGGTCCCCATGTGACTATGCGGGTTCAGCTCCGTGCTCCCATCCACTGTTAGGGAGCCCTTGAACCCAACACTGTTGGTAATGTCACCGATGAGCTATACAGTGAGGCAATAATACAGCAAGGGGATGATGTAAAAATGTACAAAAGTGCTGTTATTGCAATAAATCAAAACAAGTGTTCAAATCAAGTGCAGTGCATTCAAAGTCTTCATTAAACAAATAATCTATAAAAACAATGCGAATCGTGGAGGTTAAAATAGAAAAACACAACCCTTTAAAACCGAGGTTAAAACGTTGTGCAGGAAGCTGTCTTTTAAAACAGATACACAAATGACAAGCCCGGTGCTTCTTTTAAACTAGCGTCTCACCTGCTTCTCCCGTTAGGGCCCTGCAGCAGGCGAGACGCTCTCTCTGCAGCTGACCTTCTCAATGTGCTTCTGCTTCTACTACTGTCAGTCGCCTTACCGATCTTTGGCTCCGGTCGGCTCCCCCTGACAGTGACTTGGGATTCCCCAACGACCAAGGCTCTCACGTTGGGGACACCACGTCCTAAGTCCCGACTCCCGTGGCCTTAAAACAGAGAGTTATCCGCCTCCGGTCACTCCCGTCCTTCATAAAAACAAACTCTGCGGGAGCAACAACAACTACTACGCCCTGTGTGTCGGCCTAACACCCAGGCTGTCTGCTCAGCTGCCTTGAGCCTGCTCTCACTCGCTTTCCTGCACCCGCTGTCTCTCACTCGTTAACTCACTTCCTGCTTCCTCCTGCAACCTGTTTACTTTTTTCTTCTTCCTCGTTCATCTGTTCTTTTCTTAACCGTCTCGGGCTTCTCTATATAATGGACGTGGCAGCTGTGGTAATCAACAGTTCCCGGGAACAATTACGCTGCGGACCGTCCCTCACCTGTGCACTTAGGTGAGACACGCCCGCAGCACGAATCCACCCGGAAACCGCTTTAGCCACACTACCACACCCCTCGCTACACTGCGAGCGCGGTGATTATTTATTTAAAACAAACTGGCCTTTGCTGGGAGAGCTGTGGACCCATAACACCACACCCCGGCTGTCTGTCGCAATATACACAAGCCTGGTCTGCAGTGGAAATAAAATCTTGCTGTACTTCTTTATATCGCTTGCTATGTGCCCCAATAATAATAATCGCCAATATATCAATAATCTAATTGTTCGTAAATCATTCAGAAAACTGAAGCAATGCAGGATGTACTTCAAGGCAGAGTACTTCAAGCTTTAATCTGTTGCTCCTCTACATGATATATCACCTTTATCAGCCCTCTCAAACCTACAGAGTGTTTCATCTTTGGAAAACATATGGTATTAAAATGTTTAGAGAAATGTATTTAGATAATGTTTTGGCATCTTATGAACAATTACGTTTCAAAAAATAGTTCCCATCAACCCAATTTTTTCACTATTTTCAAATCAAAAATTTTGCTAAAAGAATCCTACCCAATTTTCCACACCTCCCACCCATTTTTATTCCAGAAGAAATACTGATAAGTCTTGAAGACTCAGACAGCATCGCAGCAATACATAAAAACATTTCAAAGCCCCTTCCTTTCAAAGGTCATAAGGTACAGTGGGAAATCGCAATATCTCAGAAAAGGAATGGAAAGCAGCCATGCAGAAAATACACTCTAGCTTTACTGTATATGCACAAAGCATTCGATAATTCAACATAAATCTTTCATTGATCACATTTTTCTTATTGAAAATTGTTCAAAATGTTTCTAGGGAAAGGTCCAACCTGCGAGCGTTGCAATCTAGCTCCAGTCTCACTGGGCCACATGTTTTGGGAAAGCAGCAAATTAACAACATTCTGAACAAAAATCTTTGAACGCTTATCAGACATTATTGGGCTCATAATCACTTGTAACCCATTAAGAGCAGTGTTTGGTTTATGCCCAGATGTGCTTAAAGTGGAGAAGGACAAATTGACTGTAATAGCCTATACCACTATACTAACATGAAGACTTAATTTGCATAACTGTAAAAATCCCAACCCACCTTTTGTTAAGTCAGTAGGCAATCAAATTCTTGCTTTTACAGGATCTGTTCAAAACTTTTTTTTTTCTTTTATCCTTATGCTCTTAGCTCTCCGCTCTGTCTCTCAGATGGGGATGAATTCTGTTTTGTTAGGATTTGTCTCTTTTTGTTTCTACGTTTCTTTTTTTTGTTTATTTTTTTAAACTTTAAAATTTTTTCCCCCTTTCTAGTTTCACTATGAAGTTGTTTGTTGTATAAGTTGCAATGTTATTTTGATCAAATAAAATAAATAAAAAAAAAAAGTTATGAATGTTAATTAAATGTAAGATTACTGCAAGTGATGTTGTAATCTTAGGTTTAATATAAAATTATGAATTCTCATAACCTTACAATGTCAGGAGATTATATTAGGAATTAATGCTAAGACTCCAAAAGAAAACAAATCCCTAACCAAATCAAACTAAAATACAAAAGGGGAAAGGGGAAAATTGTGTAATAAATAAAAATATATTAACATCTAATAACACATTTGCCTATATATTAAAGCATACTTCTATAACAAATTACAATATTCAAGTTTTTTGCAAAACTCCATTACTCCAGCTTATGCATGGTAGCTATTTTAAGCACGTACAACTAAGTAAATTTTTGATTAGAGATCTATATCTGTACATATTGTTATGCACACAGAGAAACAATAACATAACATTTCTCTGTAAGACAAACTATAACACGAAAACGTAAGAACAAACAGGAAGAAGTATAAAGATAACTACAAACAAGCAGAGACATAAAATCTAACACAAGGATTACAGACAATTATCAGGCAAATGAATAAATCCCATATCTCTAGACTGTTGAAGGAGAAGTGCCAACCACTGTCCCACTGTACTCTCCCAAAATAACATTAAATGCTTCAGAAACATATTCTGATGTGTATTTAATTGTTTTATAAATAGAGGGTCAAATTAATTTGATTATTCTTTACAGTTAACACTTTAGGTTGAGATCAGTGCAGATTTTTCTTATTCATAAATAAATGATTATGTACATCGTTTATCAAAATAAAGATTTTGATTCATAGTATGTGAGTGTGGTTAATATCTTAGCCTTTAACATATTCCCCTTATATTCTTAAAACTAGTTTTTCTTGGATTCTCATTTTTTTTATTTGTTCATAATTTTACAAAACTCACCTAGAATTTCTTTCAAAAACTGGGGCAAACACATCAAAAAAGTTTTCTTTTCCCTCACTTTTTGAAGGTACAGCATTGTCGAAAGTAGGATCCACACTATCAAATGCTCGACGTTTCACAGGATCTGACAGAATTTCACAGGCTAAGAATCCAAAAGAAACACTAAAGTTATTTCCCTGTGGAGAATGGAAAGACTTGGTGTGCCAATCAATCAATCAGCCATTAATCAGAACTGGTCAATGACATACTGTAAGTAATTGATCATCTGCTGATTTGACGAGATAGCAGGTGCAAATCATATTCATGCTGAGGAGTCACTATCTGCTTTTGGAATTTAGTAGTACAGTACACAGCTTTGAGGAGCATTCTGTAAAGCAGAATTAGCTTAATTTACAGTTCTCAGCATACCTGAATAGACACATCTCATTTACAAGAGCTCATTTAAACCGCATCTCCATCACCCATCTACTTAACTCATGAAATATGAAGACCAGCATTTACAAAGCATCTTCTACATCTCAACAATAAATTTGTAGAAGAGTAGGCAGCAAGTTCTGAAAATTGTCCACAGTAAAGTGAAAAAGATAATTGCTTATTGACAATTGCTCCTATTTGTACTTAATGTCAGAGTACAAATGAAGCACACAGTACACTGTAATTACAAAGCAATAGCTGTGTATTACGTTAAACAGTAAAGTAAGTGAATCTGGTAGGATCAATACACTCATGCATTCCAATACAGATTCACAAGTTAAACAATAAGATTGATGTCATTGAAATGAAACTTCTTTCTTTACAAAAAATGGCATAAATTCATTTGTACCAGAAGCTTTCACCGTTAATTGAGGCTGTACTTATAATTCTAATGTATAGTATGTGCTCAAGCAGCTTACAATAGCCTTTCAATAGGGCAGCAAAATTAACATTGAACAAACCCTTAAACTGATTAAACACTTTAATATCGAAGCAGCAAATTACCCATTTTCAAAAACACACTTTTCATCAAATCCCTCCGTTTCTTTTTTATTCTTACCTTTGTCCTGCTGTATCCAGAATCAGGAAAGTGTCTGAACATCTTGTCACCTTCATAGTCAGACATATCACTGATATAAAATGACAGCTTGTTTGTCTAGGTTTTCAGAAAAATAAAATTTCAACCACAAAAGAGTATAGCCTGAGTATTCAAATCACTAACATAGTACATTTGCAGTTTAACCATTCAGGATGGTAGTTTGCAACCAGTAACCAAACTATTAGGTCTGTAAGGTTATCCTGTATGTAGAGAAGAAATTAAGTGAAAGAGTAGAGTAGAGTAGAGATAGATAGACAGATAGATAGATAGACATCATTTTAAGGAAACACTATGGATTATCACTTTTTATCCATTTAATCGCAAGACTTGAATCAATATGTAAGAATATTCTCAGCTAAGAACTGGACACATTCAGAACATCTTTAGACTTCCCTTTCAAGTTTGCTTTGCTGCCCTATTGGGCTGCAATTGAAAGCCGCTGCGGAACACAAGTTTTTCCTTAATTATAAATACAGCCTTAATTAACAACACAACATTCTGAGGCAAATTAAATGTACACTGTGATTGTGAAAAAATACTTAATCAAAAATGCCAAACCATCTTTTAAACCAACAGCTTAAGTACAGCATTAAATGGTCTTACTGTTGACTAACTGGTTGAAGGAAATTTTGAGTAAACATTTTCATTTCTTGTGTGCACAGCAATAAATCACCAGCCAATACATGCTTTTCTGCAAATTTCCACGATGTCCTTCATTCCTTTACAGACACATATTCAAACATTTCCATTGCGAATAATAAGAGGAAAGCAAGCCTTCAATCATTAGCTGAGGTGAATTCAAGAAAAGGAAAAGCTGAAACTTGTACTGGATAGAAGCAATTTCACAAAACAGACTGTGATAGTGAACATAAACTAAAATGAACACTGAAACCTGCACCAACTTCACATCAGTGCTTTCTTAATAAAAGACCATTTATTAAACATTATTCCATTTTTTTTTAAATATTACTTAACAAGCTAAATTTCACCATCTTTTTTTGATTTCTCAATGTGTCATTTACACATGATAACAGTGCCTCAAAATCAGCAAACAGATTTGAAAATGGCCAATTTTCATTTTTACATGGAAAAAACAGATCAGTGAACGTCTAGGTAAGATTCTACTGTGTTCCATGTTTGCAACTACACAAAGTGACAAATATTAGCTATAACAAGTTTTACTACTAGGAACCCAAAATCTTCAACTGTACTATTTTCAAAAACGGAATAAACACTTATGAAAAATATACTATTTAATCACTGCTGAAAAGGTCATTACAAATATTTTCTAAATAAATGCCTGTGATACTTCCTTGAACAATAATATTCATTTATGAAAAAAATATACAATACCTTTTGTGATGCAAGTAAAATAATCATTATCTCCTTCTACTATCTGCTCTCCAGCTGCTTTTCTTTTGTCTGGATGATGCTTTAAAACCATTGCTTTGTCTGAAAACAAAAACATAAATAAGCTTCTAACCTTTTAATAAAGTGATATTGCCCCCCCCCAAAAAAACACTTCAAAGGTCACAGATTTGTCACATTAAACATTTAACAGCTTACCAGAAACGTTAACAATGCATAGCAAACAAACATTTACAGTTTTACAATGAATTGAGCATTTAGAGTTTCCTTAAAGGAAATGGACACTTACGAGCTGCTTTAATTTGTTTCTGTGTTGCCTTGTAGCGCAGATGTGCCAACCCAAGAACAGCATAGTGGTCTTGATTCTGTAAAACAAATCAAAAATTTCCAACAAAATAAATACGCATGTGCACATTTAACAGTGCTACTTCTCTAGCATAGGTATAAAACTGAGGAAAAAAAAAAAAGGATGAATTCTATCTGAAGAGAACTGGATCAGTATGAACCTGGAAATTGAGACAATTTCATGCAGAAGCTATGTTAAGTGACTAGAAAACTATACTATGGGAAAACAGCACTGTTCTTAAACATTTTTCAACTGTGAATGACTGGAACCAAGTTCAACTTCTTTGCTGAGATGGCAACTTTGTATGTTCATTTATTGTTCAGTAGGGTATAGTCCCACAATTATACAGTTAACCAAGCTGACAGTTTTAACCTTGCCCAGGAATAAAAAGAGTAGTTGTGTCTTTGTGTCTGCTCTGTAATAGAAAGAACTGATTTCTCATCTGTAGGTGGTGGCTGCTTCATGACTGTTGCTTCCTGGATATGTTCTGAATTGAGAATATGAATGTAGAAAATGGTAGATAAGATAAATAACATGACGAAAATATATAAAAGCAATAAAATATTTAGGACTTTAAGCAAGACCTTCCAGTCCTTTGGATCCAGGGTTTTTAACATAGGAAACTCTTCCAACTGCAACTCCTCATCTTCAGACTCTTCAGATAGCTCCTTCTCATCTTCCAGCTCCTGAAATGAGGCCGACACATTCCGTGTTCGTCTTTTCAGATATGCTTCAAACCATCTTCCAACAGGTTCCACCTGAAATTGCACAGAACCTGCAAACAGGCTAAATATTTTAATGCCAATATGACTGATGTATTTGTACAGGATTATATATTATTTGTACATTACTTTAACAAACTGAGGAAAGTATTTACAGACCAAAATCTAAATTTGCTGTTAAAGAAAAAAACAAATAGATAATTTTTTACAAAGACAAGTTTAAAAATACAAGGATCACTAGCAGGATTTAACTCATGTTTCTTATTAAACTCATTGCCAGAAACAAGGCATCACAGAAAGCAGACATTACTTTCATCACTTAATCAAAATCTGTAAATATACCATAATGTGCCAAAAATATCCCCTTAAATTTCACCATTTTGCATCTTTCTTTCTAAATGCTGGAGCAACTGTCTAAGCAAACCAACTAAGTATCCTTTTCTTTAAAAAAAAAAAAAAAAAAACTAAGCAAGAAAAATTGCAACAACTTTGTACACATATATGTGGATGGTATGTTGCAGGGGATTGGCCAAGTCCTAAGCAGCATCATCATGTGTGAAACAATCAATGACTATGATGTATGAAATGTTTGGGCCTTATCCTTAATACAAACAAATAGCTTCTTAATATGCAGTGTCTAGTAACTCTTTGATGAGCTGTTTATTTGCAGGGACCTACATTATTGTAGGTGGTAACAAACATTAATTTATGTATCTCCAAATGTTTTAAATGAGTTTCAGGAAACTGAAATATCAAGAAATTCATATATTATGATTAAATTCATACTCAAGAGTGTTTTAAGCAAGCAGAATCCTAAAGATAGAGAATATACACTTGTACAACCAGCTAGTGACAGACTGCTTTTAATTAATTTTAACACAGTATTATTTCTACTGTCTGACATTTAGTTGTTGATAATGCAACAAGAACTGAAACGGGAGAAAGTTTTAACAACCTTTCATCCACTTCCACTGCTATCATTACTTAATTCTTTTTCAGGTAAATACACAGCCCATGTCAGCAACAATGAGCAAAAAACTAACTAACCCTGGCTACTGAGTACACACGAGTAGAGGTGGGCGGTATGACCAAAATTCTATATCACGGTATTTTTCTAAATTCTGCCGGTTTCACGGTATTAGACGGTATTTTTTCCCCATGCATGAGTGGATGTTAACCACATTTTCCACTGCAATTACTGCAGTAGACTGGCTAAGAATAACCTATTCGACTGTTATGAGAATTGTACATTGTACAAAAAGACATTTTAATGTGCACACAAGTATTAATCCAGGTTTGCATGGCCCCATAAAGTGATAGTTTTCAAGGGGGTGGCACTAAAGAGAAGGAATCACATTGCATGACAGATGCAGTCAAAATATAGAACCTTTTAATTGAACAAATTTTGCAAAAGCTTAAACTATGATTTTGACAACATATTTTCAACCATCCAAAGAGGCATTTAGACTTAGCAAAATATCCAGAGGTGTTTGTCAAAAGTTGGATTGCACTGAACACGTCTTAGAAAAGGAATAAATAGTAAATATTTTTTGTAAACCAACTACACTTTCTGTTAATGTTAACAATCTCTGTCCACTTACATATTAAAGTGACTTTTTAAACAATTTTACCATCATTAAACTGCATAATATTTAAACTAATAAATAATAACAATAAAATACATAATAGTATTACTGATAGTTGCACCATTACTTCAAGGCTTCAAGCCCAGGTGCATTACACAGTATTCACAAAATTAAAATAAAATAAAACAAGTGCAACTTGGTGATGACATCTTACCAACTGTACCATCATTTAGGCAAACTGCATTAATATGGACCTTGCTTCAAGCTAAGCTATACACATAAATAATAAAACTGCAATTTGCATTTATAATGCTGTTTGTGGTATAGCCCTATGGAAGCGCATTAGGGCCACTGTGAAGAAAACAAAATATGGACACGGAAGAAAAAAACAAACTATATGTCGAGAATAAATTCGACATGTTGACTTTATTCTCGACATTTCCACTTTAATGTTGACACTTATGTCAAGATTAAAGTCGACATTTCCACTTTATTCTCATAGTTTATTTTATAATTAAAGTAGAATGTTGTAAACTAAACTTCATCATAAAATCAATGATTAATTTACTAGATTTTCTCAAACCCCGTCATAAGTTAATGCAGCACATCAAATACTTTGTGTTAAGTGTTCCCCAACCCAGTCGTTAATCACTACGCTTCTTAAACTTACTTCCTCCGCACTAAGAGCAGGTGCCTGCAGCAATCACCGCACAGAATCCATTCACTTCATGATATTCCTGCTCTCTACCAAAGCCCCAGTTCCTATCTTTCCTTTTTCTTTTTCCACATTACCAATCACCACACGATAAACGTCTTTGTGAAATTAAAACTAGTTATTAACTTAGCCGACGGAGTGTTCAGAACTTTAAAAATATCTTCGTTATACATGTTTAATTATGCCATCCATTCAGAGTTGCGCCCATCTCTGAACGAGTCGCCAGCACATCGCAGGATGAATATAAGCAAAACATACACTAGCAAGTACAAAAACAAGTACAACTTGGCTTGCAGTATTATCCATTAGTATAGAAACAGTATTTACACATCTGACCTTTTAAAACTAAAGTATCTCCAGGTGACGGACGTGACTCCTTTTTTTCGGCAAACGTTCTTCTGTTCATCATGTTCAACTTTTTCGTCAGCTTCAGTTTCGGAATGCTCTCTGTCCATTTTTCACATTTCACAGAACTTTAATTTATTTGCGCATTTATTTATTTAATTTTGTCCGAAATAGTCCTCCATATACCTATGCTACCGCCCACTATTTGGTGGTGTAGCAGTGAAAAAGAGCCCTAGTGCAACAAATCTGTGTTTAGCGGTGTAGCAGTGAAAAAGGTCCCCACTTGAACGGTTTCCCGCTGCGCCATGTTCCGAACGTCGTTTAGACAATTTAAACCGGTGTTGCGGTATAAGTAAAATCCATATCATAAAAAAAATTAAAAACGGTTTTCGGTATGAACCTGTATATCGCCCAGCACTACACACAAGCATGCACACACTCACTCTTACTAAGCCAGGTTAGGTTTACTAATAAACCTGACACCATACATTTCAGATGCAAGAGTAAACCAAAGTCTCAGGTCTTCCAAAGTGTACTAATATTACCCTTTATAAAATGTGCCTGCTACTTAGTTAGAAATTTTTAGGCCGACTCTAATCCCATGTTAATATTACATTTTCAAAGGCAAGCATGTATAAGAGTGTGTGTGTGAAAATAGAAAGTTCAGACTTTCAACTATCATTTTTTTTTAAATATTTAAATAGCAGCAGCATTTGCAGATTGCCATTCTCTCATCAATTTAACCAGCAATTTGCTGCCTTACTTATCAGCCATTTGCTTACTTTTTATTTTAATTGCTTTAATTCTCCAAATGGCATCATTTCCAGAGTGTTAAGATTATTTGCTATAAACTAGTCGATTTCATAGTTCGTTGTGGATAGGACCCTTCTTGCTGAAAGCTTTCTTTTACCACCAACTTTGGATTCTACCTTAAAACTTAGGTCTTCCTTACCAGTTAGTAAGGATCTAATAAGAACCACCACCACATTTGGCCTTCAGGACAGCTTCAGTACTTCTTGGAAGTCTGAATGGACAAGAGACTTCTTATGTCTTCAACCATACTTTAAATTTGTTTTGAAAAGAAGGAAGTCACCATATAAAATAAAGAACTTCCAAAGCAGGTGTATTATTCACAGAGGAATAATACACTAACAATAATTCTATTAGATTAAACTCTTGTGATATGTATTTCCTGCCTTAAGTGGCAAATGTAAAAATGAGGCAGGTATGAAAGAGATAGGGGAAAAAAAAAAAAAACTATATTGCTTACTTGTATTCTTGTATATATACTTGTATATACAGTGCATCCGGACAGTATTCACAGCGCATCACTTTTTCCACATTTTGTTATGTTACAGCCTTATTCCAAAATGGATTAAATTTATTTTTTTTCCTCAGAATTCTACACACAACACCCCATAATGACAATGTGAAAAAAGCTTACTTGAGGTTTTTGCAAATTTATTAAAAATAAAAAAATTGAGAAAGCACATGTACATAAGTATTCACAGCCTTTGGCATGAAGCTCAAAATTGAGCTCAGGTGCATCCTGTTTCCCCTGATCATCCTTGAGATGTTTCTGCAGCTTAATTGGAGTCTACCTGTGGTAAATTCAGTTGATTGGACATGATTTGGAAAGGCACACACCTATCTATATAAGGTCCCACAGTTGACAGTTCATGTCAGAGCACAAACCAAGCATGAAGTCAAAGGAATTGTCTGTAGACCTCCGAGACAGGATTGTCTCAAGGCACAAATCTGGGGAAGGTTACAGAAAAATTTCTGCTGCTTTGAAGGTCCCAATGAGCACAGTGGCCTCCATCATCCGTAAGTGCAAGAAGTTCGACACCACCAGGACCCTTCCCTGGAGCTGGCCGGCCATCTAAACTGAGTGATCGGGGGAGAAGGACTTTAGTCAGGGAGGGGACCAAGAACCCAATTGTCACTCTGTCAGAGCTCCAGAGGTCCTCTGTGGAGAGAGGAGAGCCTTCCAGAAGGACAACCATTTCTGCAGCAATCCACCAATCAGGCCTGTATGGTAGAGTGGCCAGATGGAAGCCACTCCTTAGTAAAAGGCACATGGCAGCCCGCCTGGAGTTTGCCAAAAGGCACCTGAAGGACTCTTCAGACCATGAGAAAGAAAATTCTCTGGTCTGATGAGACAAAGATTGAACTCTTTGGTGTGAATGCCAGGCGTCATGTTTAGAGGAAACCAGGCACCGCTCATCACCGGGCCAATACCATCCCTACAGTGAAGCATGGTGATGGCAGCATCATGCTGTGGGGATGTTTTCAGCGGCAGGGACTGGGAGGCTAGTCAGGATAAAGGGAAAGATGACTGCAGCAATGTACAGAGACATCCTGGATGAAAACCTGCTCCACAGCGCTCTTGACCTCAGACTGGGGTGACGGTTCATCTTTCAGCAGGACAATGACCCTAAGCACACAGCCAAGATATCAAAGGAGTGGCTTCAGGACAACTCTGTGAATGTCCTTGAGTGGCCCAGCCAGAGCCCAGACTTGAATCCAATTGAACATCTCTGGAGAGATCTTAAAATGGCTGTGCACTGACGCTTCCCATCCAACCTGATGGAGCTTGAGAGGTGATGCAAAGAAGAATGGGCAAAACTGGCCAAGGATAGGTGTGTCAAGCTTGTGGCATCATATTCAAAAAAACTTGAGGCTGTAATTGCTGCCAAAGGTGCATCGACAAAGTATTGAGCAAAGGCTGTGAATACTAATGTACATGTGATTTCTCAGTTTTTTTATTTTTAATAAATTTGCAAAAACCTCAAGTAAACTTTTTTCACGTTGTCATTATGGGGTGTTGTGTGCAGAATTCTGAGGGAAAAAAATGAATTTAATCCATTTTGGAATAAGGCTGTAACATAACAAAATGTGGAAAAAGTGATGCGCTGTAAATACTTTCCGGATGCACTGTATGCACACACACACACACACACACACACACACACACACACACACACACACACACAGTGACGAAACTGTTGGACTGATATTACAGTCTTATTTGTTGAAATAACAATAAACATAATAACAGAAAAACAAAATGGTACAACAACTGGAAAATGGTAACTGTGAAAATGAACAATTTTTATCTTAAATTCTTTCAGTATCTTGTGTGACAATCTCTTGTAGCTGCCTCTACTTGACACTTCTGACAAAGACAGCCAATAAGCCTCTAAATATGCAGTTTGGGTATGTAACCTCATTCTTGCAAAAGGGCTTGACAAAGGTGTTGTTCACTGGCAGACAGAGAGTCATGTCTCCAAATGCTGCAATATGGGGCATCCCAAAGTTTCTATATGGGGTTAAGTTCAGGAGAGGAGGTAGCTGAAGGCAAGCCAAGGCAAAACCTGCACATGAGCATTTCTTTGTATCCAGCTGCATGTTGCCTGACACTGTCCAACTGTAGGGTCATGTCATATAAGAGAAGGCAGCCTCTGATGAAAAACAAGGCCAACAAAATGAAACAATTTCTTCACTGTCCTAGCATGATGTAGGTATTGTGTCTGCCAACAGTTTCTAAAACAGTGCCGTAGATGGCAGCTCTGAAATGTTCTCTTAAATGAACGAATCTCATGTGTCAGTCCTGCTACTTTTGTATAATTACAAATCTTGGATGGTCATCTGTTTTGTCATTTTGCTGAAAGGGTGCATGCAGTTGGGGCAGAATGGAGTAGCTTACTCCATTATGCCTGCTTACAGCATGTCACTAACTATATCCCTTCATTCTGAAGACATCTGACGCATTATGAAACATTCAGTAAATTGACTAAGTGTGGCCTTTGTATTTCTGTAACTTATACTTTGAAAGAAGGCCTTCTTAAAAGTGACCGCTTTGGGCATTGCTCCACCAGGAGTTCTCAAGGTAAAAATGTCCCTACAAACTTTTCTATGTTTGGCAAGTTGTAATTCCACAATGCAAAAGCTGTATTGTGGGTCAGAGAGCTAGAAAAAAGTGAACATTTTTTCACAGTTTTTTATGAAAGTACACAAGTTACAACTATAGTTTTCTCAACCCAAAAAAAACATTTATGATACACGATTTATTTTTCCTTTCAATTGTTTAAATTCAATTAACAGTTAGATTTTATAAATATTTTGAATGAAAGATCAACAGGACAAACAAAGGCTTCATTTAACAGCCTATTTCTCTTTTACTTACCAAGGGTGCCAATATTAGCAGAGGGCACTGTAAGTTACAGTACTTGCACATCAGCTCATAAATACATTTCAAGCTGCAAACAATCTGTTAATCTCTTGCAGTAAAAATCCCAAAAACTACACTTAAGGCCAGTAAAAAGGTGTTTTCATCAGTATGCTACCTGGGGCTGGCAAGTACTTTTGTGCTAATTGTATTCCGCTACATATCTACTCGCAAGCTTTATTTCAAACTATACTGAGCTTTGTTTTACTCTAAAAAATAGACTATACCCGCAAATGGTTTAAAAAGTGAAAAAAGCATTTTTTCCAGTTCTGCAGCTTTTAGAGATACTTAAATCTGAAATAAGTAAATCACTTTAATTTAAATTTTCATATTTATGAACATCTACTGTTAACTCAAAGTATTTTAGATTGTCTTTGCTTTTACTCCTTATATTAATATAGATCTTATTCAACACTTCTCAGAAGTACAATATCAAAACAGATAAAAGAAGTAGGGCTTGTTGTTCAGGTGTTTGTTTTACTCTTGAAATGCCTATATTTCAAAAGGTATTCCAAGTTTCAGCAAAAAAAAAAAAACAGTCTGAAGTACAAGTTTGGTATTTTTTAAGTTATTTCTTTGGTCATGGTGTATATTAATTTGCCACATAAATATATAATATAAATATAAAAAAAATAAATGCCTTATTTAAAACGTACTAAATTCATTTATTTTTCATGCCAAAAATGTTAACAAGTACTGATCTGTATCTTGAGAGTACATATATTTTGCATCTATGTCATTTTAAGAAAGAGAAAAGGAAAAAAGTAAAACACTGCTGTGAGGTTTGCCAATTTTAAAAGGAGACCGGCTGGGAACTTTATTCCACCACTTGTCCTTCTTTGCAGTGACCATTAAGCCCTAGAGGTGCGTATTCACATCAGAAAATCATTTCCTAGTGCGGTTACTAACATTGAGTGTTGATGCCCAGAGGTGAAGTGCTGTCTCTGTTCTGTAGACTACTGAAAATTTTTCAAAAAAGTCATACTTATAATTGCTTAAATATTCTTTCATTAAATGGAAGCTCATTTAATTATTTCATGAAGACATTTTCTGCCACCACTGGATTGATAATGCATGTATGTGACTCTGGGAGAGAGAACAGGAATGGAATTAGACACTTCACACCAACCTCTGGTGAGGTGGCCCTAAAAAGGACCTTTCAATTTCTTCAGAAGCTGCTTCCACCACGTCACCCAGATGTTTTGCGATGACAGCCGTGTTGTTCTTTTGCCCACTCGTGTTTCACTCTGCTCACCCAGGATCAGAGGCAGCCCCATGCCACTCTTCTACCTGGCACTGTGAGCCAAACCAAGACCAGGGACCACAACCAAGATTCGATTGCCAGTCACGCACTAGGGCCAAAAGTGAGAGAGGTGTCTGAAGTGCTCTTTAAAACGATGTGTCTGCACCGTCACCATCTAGGCTTCCACCACTCACTGAATCACTCTTTCCTGATGGCTTCACTAGGTAGCACAGAGCTATTATTCCAGACTCACAAAGCCAGGGTCTGCCTGAGGTGTACATGTTCTACCAGTGTATTTACAAATTTATTGATATTGTGAATGTCAGTGAATTTACTCACTCTAACATGTCCTTGGTTCTTTTATTACCATATCCTCCGCAACAGCAACTCACCATGAATTAAAAATGTTGGTAATTGGTTTGAGGTGCTTCAATCTGCTCTATCACACACTCTTCGTTTTTCATTATCCAAGCATTTTTTTTTTTTTTAATCATGCAGGTGCACAAGTTGCATACCACACAAACTGGCAGGTGTAGGTGGTTTGGCTTTTTCAAAAACCTAAGGCCTTATTAAAAATACAATGTAGTGCAATCAGTTGTTTTTTTTTTTGTATAGTGCTCTTCACTGAGAACAATGAAACTCTTATACTGCCACTTAGTGTGCATCTTGCTCTGTAGGCTTTGTAAATAACAATGTAGAGGGTGAAAAGTCACCATTGATTAAGAAAAAAGTTATATGATCGGAGTCTACATCCTGTCTGTTGTTACAAGCCATGGCAGCACATAACCAATGAATAAAAAGAACTGCACACACAAAAGTAGGATTATAGGCAGAATTTAGCTTGGTGCTGGGAGCTTGGCTAGTTGTCACAACTCCACACACGATGGTGGGCGTGAGCAGATAAGCGAACAGCAAATGTATTCCTCATAAAAAAAAAACAAAAAAAAAAACAGTTCCAATAACCTGTGATGGGATAATTATTTCTAGTTTCCTTTCATTATAAACATTTTGCCTCATAAAACCAGAAAGTGGACGTATTGGGCAAGTTTTAATGCTTTTTCATTCACCTACAGACCCTGGTACCCTTCTGCCCCACTGAAGGCAGAAAGAACAGACAAGGCACGTTTAAAATTTATAAAAAAAAATTGCAAACAACCACGTCCCTGTTCAGGATGAAGGGGTTAATAAATAATTGACTGACTTAATTTTAGAACACAATTTTAAATGTCAAATTAATATATACAATGATTGTGAAAAAATAACTGACTTGAAAAATACCAAACTAATCAGTCAAACAAAAAACTGTTATGAAAACAAACACCCTTAAAGATCTTTGGTTTATTATTTTGAAAAGCAGTTGAAAATAAAAATGACCTTTAAAGCAGGTGAATTCATCACTATCATTACTTACAAACTAGAGCGCACATTAAGATCTCAACTTATGACTCCAAGCATTAATAAAATAACAGTGGGCGGTCAAGCTGTTAGTTATGGGGCGCCAAAGCTGTGGAATGAGCTGCCTGCTAATATAAAAAATGTCCATTCAGTCTCAGCTTTTAAATCCAGGCTACAGACTTGCTACGTTAGTTTACCATACCCTGATACAAGCTGATTAGCTGAGAATACTGCATCTTAGTATGTTAGTCATTTGTACAAAAATCTAAGTAATACAGTATTTATAAACCGTTACCAACCCTGCTCTATTTTTGATTCTTTTCTTGTTATGTTGATGTGGCACTTGGTGTCATTGCTCTGCTGCCAAGCTGTTCTCTTGCCCATGGAAAAAAATCATCGCAGGTACTGAGGGCAATGGAATTGTTAGATGAAAAGACTATACTGTAGAATGCCCAAGAGGCAGCGACTTTTTCTCTTATGCTTGACCATGGACCCATGAGGTGTTTATTTTATCCAGAGATGCTACTGACCCAAGTTTTTTTTCCACTCTCACGCTGTCAACTGGCCACAGTTCAACAATTAAATATTAGGTATTGTTGGCTTCCATTTATGCTAATCAGCTTCTACTTCGTTTTCTGTATGTTTAAAACATATTTGTGTCTTGATGCGTACTAATTCTGCATTTAGTAATTTCTAAAATCTATACTTGCATTACACCTAAGAACTTGTCACGGCGTCCTGCGTCTGCATTCAGTAAACAGCGCAGTACAAAAATAAACCGAATTAAATTGAATTCATAACACATCGTAAAGGCATACGAATGCTAAAACGCTTCAATGCAGTTAAAAGTAAATGAAATCTCGTAGTCATGGTTTCCCATGACAAACGTAAGAAAATGTCATTAGGTCGTTTTGGGTCACAGATTTCCCTATTTCATTTTCATAATCGAGAGAGAGGCAAGAAATAACTGATGTCCATAAAACAGTAAATTGCCACTGAATAAACGCCATGAAAACACTGAGGTATATTAAAGTAGAGAAAACGGCGTACATTATACCACTTATTTTTAAATACAGGATAAATCATGGAAAATTCGGCGTATCCTATCGTTATTAAAGAGGCAGGTAAACCCTGGTCTGTATCGCTTAGATCTATCATTAAAAGAAAAACTTGCAACAAAACTTAAGTGGCTTCAGTAGTATAATTCATTAATTATCAAAACAAATCACGCAAAATGCAGTGCTGCAAAGTCATCTCTAAATGCGAACAGTCTCTGCGACACTCTTGGTAACTGAATACCGTATAGCTTTAATCGGCAGTATTTTTAGCAGCAGAACTGCCGCCCTCACCTGCAACGGGATTACAGACGACAGTAATCTGCCCGTCAAGTGCTTCTTTCAACATCCTCGATATATTACTGTTTCATTCCACGAGGTACTCATTCAGAAGCTTCGTTAATATATCCAAGTTTCAGACAACTAAACTGAAATTAATGGCTTGCTACTTGCGGCCGGCAAGCCCTTGCTTTCAATGTGCCGCACATGGAGGCCAGCAGCCGAAACTGTTCCGGTGCTACGCAAGCGCAACTCTGTTCTGAGACCTACCTTCACGAGACGAGATGCAGCCATGGATTTTTAGTTCCGGTATTTGAATTATAGTACCGCGAGGTTCGAGAAGGTTCGCGTTTAACACGTCGAAGTACAACTGGAAAATATATACATATCCTCACCATGTGCATATGTTGGAAAAAAAGGAATTGTTTAATTTCAATAGAGCAAATTTTGAGTAGACATGGCATCAGTAAATAAAAAAGTAAAACTTATATGCGTGGAAACAGCTGAGAGTCAATATTGTTGTGCCGTGGAGTTCAGTGTCTTTTTTATGTAGAGAGTGTAAACGGAGGGTGGTGAAGATTTCCGAGGCAAGGAACGACATGTACAACAGTAGGCTGCCTAACAAAGACAAACAACAAAACTAGAGACCTCAACCATCCTAAAGAGCCATTTTTGTCAATCCTTCGTTTTGACAGTCAGGGCCTGCTCAAACATTTCAGCTGTGCCTCCTTTGTTTTTATGTGGAGATACCACTGGCGGACCTGTATACTGAAACCTAAAGACACGCGATGGAAGCCAGGCCTCAGGAGGCTGAAATATGGAGAGGTTTGGTTTAAAATACCGTGAATTTTGTAATTTGAGAATGTTAAGCTGTCAACGTCTGTTTACAAAACTGTCTTAGAACAATACACTCTTGAGGAGTGACATTTCCGAAAACACATAGAATATAAGCTGTATTAGCAGGCTTTATTTGTATTTAACGTTTCTATGAAGAGAAACAAAAAATTCACATATTCAAACTACCAACTAACCTACAGTAATATTGTTGATTTGTAATTAAGCCACAAGACAAATAGGCACCTTACAACGGTGGTGATAGTTCATCTTCTTAAAAAGGCGGCCTCATAAGTATGAATATTTTTTTATTAAACACATTAGCAAACTTGCTCTTAATATAATAATTTGCTATGTCATTTTCTATTCTGCTTAATCCTGACCAGGGCACAAGGCAGGAGCAAACCCTGGATAGGGAACCAGTCCCATCATCGCAAGGCAAACACACATCCACACACCAGTAGTAAGTTGCTGAACAATCAATAATATGTACAGATATTATAACAAAGTGTCTCTATATAATTTATATATAAAGGGAGTATATATATATATATAGATAGATAGATACTTTATTAATCCCAATGGGAAATTCATATATATATATATATATATATATATATATATATGTATATATATATCCATCCATTTTCCAACCCGCTGAATCCGAACACAGGGTCACGGGGGTCTGCTGGAGCCAATCCCAGCCAACACAGGGCACAAGGCAGGAAACAATCCTGGGCAGGGTGCCAACCCACCGCAGTATATATATTTATATATATATATATATATATATATATATATATATATACCTGATCAAAAGTTTAAGACCACTTGAAAAATGGCAAAAAATCATATTTTGCATGGTTGGTTCTTAACAAGGTTCCAAGTAGAGCTTCAACATGCAACAAGAAGAAATGGGAGTGAGACGAAACAGTTTTTGAGCATTCAATTAATTGAAAATAACGATTAAATTGAAACAGGCTGTTTTACAGCTGATCAAAATTTTAGGACCACATGCCTTTAAAAGGCCAAATCTGTGCAAAGATGTGGATTCATTGTCATTTTCTGTCAGGTAGTCACACGTTCTGATGGCAAAGGCAAAAAAACTCTCCCTTTTTGAACGTGGTCGGGTTGTTGAACTGCATAAGTAGGGTCTCTCACAGCGCGCCATCGCTGCTGAGGTGGGACGCAGTAAGACAGTCATTTGGAATTTCTTAAATGATCCTGAGGGTTATGGAACAAAAAAGTCAAGTGGAAGACCCAAAAAAATTTCACCAGCACTGAGCCGGAGGATCCAATTGGCTGTCCGTCAAGACACTGGACGATCCTCGACCCAAATTAAGGCCGTTACTGGTGCTGACTGCAGCCCCATAACCATCAGACGGCATCTGAGACTGAAGGGCTTCAAAAACAAAAAACGTCTTCAAAGACCTCGTCTCCTTGAACGCCACAGAACTGCTCGTTTGGACTTTGCAAGAGAGCACCAAACATGGGACATACAAAGGTGGAAGAAAGTTTTATTCTCTGATGAGAAAAAATTTAACCTTGATGGTCCAGATGGTTTCCAATGTTACTGGCATGACAAGCAGATCCCACCTGTGATGTTTTCTACGCGCCACAGTGGAGGGGGCGCCATAATGGTCTGGGGTGCTTTTTCCTTCAGAGGAACAATGGAGCTTCAGGAAGTGCAGGGGCGTCAAACGGCCGCTGGCTATGTCCAGATGTTGCAGAGAGCATTCCTCATGACTGAGGGCCCTCGTCTGTGTGGTAATGACTGGGTTTTTCAACAGGACAACGCTACAGTACACAATGCCCGCAGGACAAGGGACTTCTTCCAGGAGAATACCATCACTCTTTTGGCCCATCCTGCTTGTTACCCTGATCTAAATCCAATTGAGAACCTTTGGGGATGGATGGCAAGGGAAGTTTACAAAAATGGACAACAGTTCCAGACAGTTGATGCCCTTCGTGCGTCCGTCTTCACCACTTGGAGAAATGTTCCCACTCACCTCATGGAAACGCTTGCATCAAGCATGCTGCAACAAATTTTTGAAGTGATCAACAATAACGGTGGAGCTACTTGGTACTGAGTTCATGTTTGGAAGTTTGATTTCTGTTTTGGGGGGGGTTTACGGGTTTTTTTGGAGGTGTGGTCTTAAACTTTTGATCAGCTGTAAAACAGCCTGTTTCAGTTTAATCGTTGTTTTCATTAAATTGCATGCTCAACAAATGTTTTGTCTCACTCCCATTTCTTCTTGTTGCATGTTGAAGCTCTACTTGGAACCTTGTTAAGATCCAACCATGCAAAATATGATTTTTTGCCATTTTTCAAGTGGTCTTAAACTTTTGATCAGGACTGTATATGTATGTGTATATTGCAATAAAATAGACACACGAAGATAAGAGTTTTGGGGCTCACAAAAGCAAACACCATATATTCAAAACAAAGCAAGGGTTTAAAATGCATTGGAAATAAAAAAATAAATGTCATGTAGACGCGAATCTCTGGAATCGACTGCTTAAGATGGTGGAGTTTCTGGTAATATAGACTCATCTAACAGTAAGAGGCGGGTCCAGGCAGGAGGACAACAGAAGTGACTTAAGAGATGTTAAGGTTATCAGTCTTCCGATCTGCAGAGGGAGTAAGATAAAAGGTATCAATTAACAATGCTCTCTGGTGTTCCGGCCTCAGAAGTACTATTATCTGAATCTTTAAGCTGCCCCCCCCCACGCGCATGTGTGTGGCAGGACCACACTTACCATCACATGAATTATTGACATTCGACTTGCACTTACCCGTACACCCTTTGACACCATCAGAAGCACACTTATACATCAATGGATGCATCCCATTTCATACTTTTTGATTTTTATGGCCCAGGATCACGCCCAAATCTATTAAAAATCCCAGTGTTAAAACATTACCTTATATTTACTTTGTTCCAAGCAGGTTCTCCAACTTGCAGGGAAAACTTGGGGGTTGGTGGCAGGATTGGCACCCATTGCACGGCTGCACTCGGATCTCAATCCGGGTAGTTTGTCATGTAGTGGGTGCGGCAATGTGCTGTAATCAGCGCATGCTCCCAACCTAGGAAATTTAAATGTTGTCATGCTGACACCTTGTAGCTACTCCCCAAATAACACATTTAATACAGACAATGACAAATATTTCATAAACAAAAAAAAATCTACCTCACTTTTTACAGGCACACATGCTAACCACAACACCACAACGGTGCTAGTTTTTCTGGAAGCATATCACACCTTACTAATTCTTCTGAGTCACACACTGACTTCCACCTGCTTCCCAAATAGAGTAAAAGTGAGTTTTAGAATTCAATCGATATATGCGGTACAGTTCTATAATTACCTACCACCTCAATTTAATGATCTTTGTTCAAAAGGTACAGTATGATATACAGTGCATATTAAGAGATGCAGCCAACTTGTAGTGTAGTGGATAGCATGCTTGGGTATCAACCAATAAGTCTCAGTTCAAATGCATTTATGACCTACAATTTTTTCTTTAATTAAAAAAATCCTCAAAACTGTTATACAGTATATAATTGTGATTATTGCATGCCACTGCTTGTAAGGATTTCCATGATGCTCACTTAACTGCATAAGCCTCACTTGAATCAGCCTCTTTTTCCACTCAAGGCTCAATCATATCCGCAAACACAAAGTGTTTCTCATTACCTCATTAAAGGTTTAAGTTATCCACATTTACAGTATGTATACACATGATATTGACAGTGAAAAGCTACAGGAACAAATTATCAATAGCATCTCTCATTGTTCAAAAAGCAGAGGTGTGCAAA
The DNA here is from genome assembly GCF_900747795.2 of Erpetoichthys calabaricus. Taxonomy (NCBI): domain Eukaryota; kingdom Metazoa; phylum Chordata; class Cladistia; order Polypteriformes; family Polypteridae; genus Erpetoichthys; species Erpetoichthys calabaricus. The sequence goes on along the minus strand of NC_041394.2, from coordinate 214,599,778 downwards.
AAAGAATGTTGTCATACTGCCACCTTATACCTGCTTCCTAAATAACAATAGGAAATGCCTGAGAAAATACAGACAATACAAATAAAAAAAATAATAAAGAATACATCATACCTATGAATTGAACACATTTAGGAACAGATATGCTAACCACTACATCATATCTTGGTGCTGACTTTTTGGAGTAGATCACACCTTACTAATTCTTGACAATCATACTCTGGCCTCCACCTGCTTCCAAACATCAATCAAAAGTGAGTTTTAGAACTCATAAAATATATGAGGTAACATCACATTATTACCTTCCACCTCCATCTCTTGATATTTGTTCAGATAATACAGTATGATTTTCAGTATCCACTGAGAAAGAGGCATGAATGGTTTTAATGGTAGTGTAGTGGATAGCATACAAGTCTATCAACCAACAACTTTTGAGTTCAATTCACATGGAAGACCAACAACTACTTCTTTAATAAAATTACACAAAATAAATTCCAACTCCTTTTTAGTTTTTCCGTGTCTCATTTGAATCAGTGCTGTTTTCCAGTCCAGGCTCAATCAGTTCCACACACACACAAAGTGTTCTTCATTCCCTCAATAAGAGCTTCGATAATCCACATTTATGTGTACAGTCATGATAATCACAGTGAGAAGCCACAAGAATAAATCATAAATAATATCTCTCATAGTTCAAAAAAGCAGAGGAGAGTGCAGTATCTTCAGATTAAGCACCCATGACTTTAAGTGTCAAGCTGATGGAATCCATGTTGTATGACAGTACAGCTTGGGAAATGTTACAGCTTTGTTTAATTGTCATAAATTAGAAGACAGTGTTTCAGAGACAGTGGCAATCATGTCACCATCTGATCCATTAATATTAATAACTAACGCAACAACAATTCCATCCACTATTCAGAAAGCAAAAGGGGCTGCATAGACATCTACAGCAGACCTATGCCCAAGTACTTTATTTTTCAGAATTTGTGCATTGTATAATTTAAATATTAACAGAATTATTCACAATATTATGCAAAATTGGTCACTGTTGCTTTAAGTATCAGTAACTTCTGTTCTTGTTTTTCTGCCTTTATTGTTTGAAAAGATGAGATCTAAACAGGTGTTACTATGTTTTGGGCTTGAGAAAAACTGGGTGAAAAACATTTGCAACATTTTAGTTTCCTCTTTTGTAATCCTAATAAGGGCTTCCCTTTCAATGTTTGAAAAGTTAAAATCACCCATGACCACTACATTCTCTTTGTTGTACATACCCAAGCCCAGCTAAAAAAGAAGAAGGGTTGGACATGGGGCTAGCACCATGACTTTGTAATATCTCTATTGCTATAGTAACCAACACTGCAAGAACTTCATCAAGGAAAGCAACCTGGGAGGAGTATATGAAACAAATCAGAGAAACCCAGGAGTAAACTGCTTCACTAATATACCTTCTCTTCCCTAACAACATTACATAGACTGGAGCATGGAATGTGAGAACACTCAACAAAATAGGGAAAGCAGTACAATTGCCATGGAAATGGAAAATTACAAAATACAGATACTGGGCATCAGTGAGGTGCGATGGACAACACTTGCATAAGTAATTTAGTAATTTTAATCCTGTAACTGAGCAGAAAGTCTTAACTTTAATTTCTAAAATGAAGCCCACTACTTGTTCCCTAGATCCAGTGCCAACGAAACTAGTAAAAAAGTGCAATGGATGTTCTTGCAGCACCTATTCTAAACATTATCAGTAGTTCATTATTGCATGGAACAGTACCTGATACACTAAAAGTGTCAGTCATTAAACCATTACTTAAAAAATCAGACCTAGACCCACACATACTAAATAATTATAGGCCTATTTCAAATCTACCGTTTCTCTCTAAAATACTAAAAAAAGTAGTCGCCAGTCAGCTTCAGTCACACCTTACGCATTACAATTTATTTGAGAAATTCCAGTCTGGTTTTCGCACTGGTCATAGTACAGAAACGGCACTAACGCGGGTTGTAAACAACATTCTGATATCCTCCAATGAAGGAAACTCCACTGTAATTATGTTGTTGGACACAAGTGCAGCATTTGACACCATCGACCATTCTATTTTACTACACAGGCTAGAAAATGATGTTGGGCTTACAGGCACCGTGCTTGCTTGGTTTAGTTCTTATTTATCAAATCGATTCCAATATGTACAGAAATGTGCTGACAGTACTCCATCGTTATACACAGAAGTTCAATATGGTGTCCCGCAGGGCTCAGTACTGGGACCTCTACTGTTTTCACTTTACATGCTTCCATTGGGATCTATCGTTAGGAAACATAATGTTAATTTTCACTCGTATGCAGATGACACCCAGTTATACCTTTCATTTAAATCAGATGAAGTTTCTCCGATGTTGTCTTTAATTAGTTGTGTTAGCGAATTAAAAGAGTAGATGAATGAGAACTACTTGTCTTTAAATACAGATAAAACAGAGATGTTAATTGTTGGAGGGAATGACGCTGATCATAACAATATTTTGTCATCATTTAACTCAGTTGGAATCCCAATTAATTTTACTGAATCAGCCCGCAATCTAGGAGTTATCTTTGACTCTAGCATGTCATTTAAAGCGCATATTACAAAGTTGTCCAAAACATGTTTCTTGCATCTTAAAAATGTTAGGAAATTAAGGCACTTTCTAAATAAACAGGATTCTGAGAAATTAATTCATGCATTTGTCTCTAGTAGGACTGACTACTGCAATGCAGTGTTCACTGGATGTTCAAACTGTTCTTTATACAGCCTCCAGTTAATACAAAATGCAGCTGCGAGAATTATTACAAGAACAAGAAAATATGAACACATAACTCCAGTTCTTAAATCCTTACACTGGCTCCCGGTTAAGTTTAGGGCAAATTTCAAAATCCTTCTTTTAACATATAAAGCATTAAATGGCAGAGGTCCGGCTTACTTGTCTGAACTTATCATGACTTACAAACCAGAGCGCACATTAAGATCTCAAGATGCCGGCCTGCTTATGGTTCCAAGGATTAATAAAATAACAATGGGAGGTCGAGCTTTTAGTTACAGGGCCCCTAAACTATGGAATGGTCTGCCTGCTACTATAAGAGATGCCCCTTCGGTCTCAGCTTTTAAATCCCGGCTGAAGACTCACTACTTCAGTTTGGCATATCTTGACTAGAGCTGCTGATTAACTGTACATACTGCATCTCTGTTGTTAGTCATTAGCAATAAAACATAAGTAACATGATAGTTAGAATTGGATACTAACCCTCACCTATTCTGTTTCTCTTCTCTGTACTCAAATGTGGCACTTGGTGCCATGGCCCACCTGCCAAGTTGTTTTGCCTGCCTAAGGTAAAGTCATCCCTGATGGAGGATTGCAGGAATCGTGAGAAAGAGGGGTCCTTTCATCGAGTTGGCTGGCCCAACACTGTTTCAGCCGTGGAATGGCCAAATGGGGGAGGCAGCTTGATGGATGAGGTCTCCAGGAGTCTAAAATTATCTAAATCTTATTATGTGATATCATCTACTGTTAAATTCTGCTCCGTACTTCTAAAAAAATTTTTTATTTTTATTGAGGATTTGTTCTGTTCTGTGTATTGTATTGTATTGTATTGTATTGACCCCCTTCTTTTGACACCCACTGCACACCCAACCTACCTGGAAAGGGGTCTCTCTTCGAACTGCCTTTCCCAAGGTTTCTTCCATTTTTTCCCTACTAGGTTTTTTCTGGGAGTTTTTCCTTGTCTTCTTAGAGAGTCAAGGCTGGGGGGCTGTCAAGAGGCAGGGCCTGTTAAAGCCCATTGCGGCACTTCCTGTGTGATTTTGGGCTATACAAATATAAACTGTATTGTATTGTATTGTATTGCATAAATCACATTAGCATCAGGACATATTCAGGTCCAAAGAATGAGGAAGATGTACACATGAATGGCTTTTGATTCTTGCTGAAAAAGAAAGCAAGCAGAAGTCTTCCGGAATTGGAGCCAATCAGTGAGATAATCCTGAAAGCCCATTTCCTCTTAAAGTTCACTATTGTGCATAGTTATGCACCAACAAATGAAACACACCAGGAATCCAAAACCAACTTCAATGAACAGCTACAGAGTGTGCTGGATGGAATCCAGGGAGGAGGAGGAGGAGGTTATGAGGAGGAGCACACACTGATACAGCGCATTGCCACACCCAGGGGACACACCACTATTCATCTGTGATCTCAATGCAAAGGTTGGGAACAACAACACTGGGTGAGAATTCATCATGGGAACGGAAGTCCTTGGGACCATCAATAAGAACAAAATAGTTTTTTTTCTGACTTCTGCCACCATAATGACCTGGTTTTCAGTGGGACAGTATTTCTTCACCACAAGATCCACAAGGTGATGTGGGACAAAAAGACAAAGAACCAGATTCATAATCTAGTGATATCTTGGAAATGGTCAACAACCTTCCCTGATATCAAAGCACACAGTGATGTAGATGTAGGATTAGACCACATTTTGCTGTTTTGGAAACTAAGAGTCAAGATGCAGAACACCAAGAAGGAGGGTTCACAGAGATATCTGAAGTTCCACATTTCTAAGATGAAGATGCCGCCACAACAAAACTTCACAACTCTGTCAAATAGATATCAAGCCTAGCTGACATAGCAGATGGTACTTTGGAGAAAAAAATAGGAAAGAGTCAAAAACACATTCATATGAGCAGCAGAAACGAAACTGGGTTTCAGGAAGAGGGAGTTTAGAAGCTGTCTGTCAGAGGACAATCTCAAGAAGACTGAAGAATCTGACTCTGTAATACCAGAACCAGTACAGTAACACTGTACAATGCATGACCCTGTGCTCTGACCACAAGGGGTATGTGAAAACTAACAAATTCCTAATACAAGAAATTATATAAGGCAAAAGATTTACACATAGCTGCTATAGTTCTATTATGTCATGGTGACCTTGTAAAGCATCTTGAGGCACTAAGAGAAAAATGTTTGCCAAAGCCAGCCACACGGTTAATTTCCAGGAAAATATTTGAGGAACAATGCCACATGTTCACTACGAAAAACAGTTTGCCAAATTTTCTAATCAGCACTGTGGTTGAACATGCAGATTTCTGCCTCTTAAAGTCAATATTTTTATTTGTTGATTTTTATTAATATGATGCTAATGTATATGCTCTGTGCAACGCTTGGAACGGGCTTTATGCAAATTAAGGACGCAGCAGAAGAGATGGATGGGCCACATGAATAGCACCACTAACCAATAGGCTGGACAGACAACTAAGAAGGGGGCATTGTCCTGGACAGGAAAAAAGAGATGGGATTACATTTGGCATGTGCAGTGAGGTGTGAAATAGGAGGACAAAGTTCAGAGAAGCTCAAGGAAGATGCAAAGCTCAATGGTTTGCAAGTGCACTATCCAGCTCCAATGAGGGTGCCAGACACTGTGGCTGTGAGTAGACATTCCTTCACTAGAAGCAAAAAGGGAGGGAGAGAAAAGTAGAGGCGGAAGTGGTGTCCTCCAATCCAAGACAAGCCTGGATGAAATTTAATGGGTTTCCCATAAGTTATTCTACTGTAATATATTCTCATTAAGTGACTCTGAAAGGGGATCCACCCACCACCTTCCAAAGTCATTTACATTTAAATGCATGTCTGCTTACTTTGAACAGGGAAGCGTCACCTTCTCCCTTCTCTCCAAAATTCTTTACATATACATTTGTATCTGTGGACATTAAAGGGTGACCACATACAACTGGCAAAAACATGAAAATAAATACTGCAATGAAAGTAATAATGATAATAATTTATATTCAGATTTCACATTATTTCTACCAATCACCCATTTTAATACCTAAGAATAAACTTTCATGTAAAATTGCATTTCATATGACCATCAACAAAAGCCAAGGCACCAAGAAAAACAGGAATTGATTTAATGCAGGAATGTTTTACTTGTGGAGAATTGTATATGGCATATTCAAGACTAACTGTCTCCAGTGACCTAATATTATTATTACTTATTTGACTGACACCCTTTATCCAAAGTGATTTACAACATTTGAGATGCAACTGGTTCTGTTTATTTTATTTTTCCAATCTGAGCACAGGTGAAGTGACTTGCTCAAGGTCCAATAGTGTCATTAGCAGGATGTGACCCCCACAACCTTATGGTGTGAAGTTCTAAGTCCAAAGTGTTACCCACTACATCACACTGCGTGCCAATAATGTTTGCCCTTGGTAAAAAAAAAATCCTACAAATATTGTATACAGAAAAGTACTTATTTACATACTGAAGCATTTCTGATCCGTTTGGTTAACAGCACTATAACTGACACCCACTGCATTATCACATATCCCGGCAAAGCCAGAAAACACAGCGGGTTTACATATAAGAAGACTTATTCTATGAATCAGATATTTTACCCAAGACTTTTAATCTGTGTAACTATTTTGTAGCTCTTAGATCATACTCAAGAGATAGGTGTGTTTGAAGACCATGTCATTTATCTGTTCTCTGACTGGTGTAATAAAAATGCTTTGTAGCTGTGTAATGTAAATGAACCTGACTTGTGAAAGAGGCTGCTCTGTTGAGATGAGTCAGTCTGCTATGCTGCACTAAACAAGGCCACACAGGGGTACCATTTGCTAATGTAATAAAGGATATTTATCTTTGGATTCATTTTTAACGGTGGCATGACAGTTCTTTATTAATGGAGCATTTTCCCTAACATTAACGTTTGTGGAGTCCCAATAGGGTTATTTTTTCCAGGAATTCTATTCACTACTGTTAACTTAAGCTTTTGTCTCTTTGTTGCCAATTTAACAGATCTCATTTGCTATGTTAGTGGGACCTTGTATTACTATAACATCCATCCATCCATGTCCCTAACCTAAGCTTTCTAAGCTTTTCCAGGGTAGGGTTGAAGTCAGTGGGCAAGGAGAAAGTGAACTTCAAATGGATTTTAATTGTGCGATAGTCTTTCAGTTGTTCCTGGGGTCTAGGGAAGCGTTTACCTACTATTCTGGACCAATTATTGCAGCCAAAAATGTGACCTGAGTTGTGAGGCAGCAGTGCCAACCACTGCACCTCCCTGAGATAAAAGTTATAGAATTAAATTTCAGGACAGGAACATTTCTTGTGGGCAGGAAGCATAGATTCATTAAGTTGTGCCCCTAACAGATTTGACAGCAGGTACTCACCTTTCTGAAACTCAAAAATACAGTTTGTTTGGTTTTCCCTGATGGGCTTACTCACTCACTGCTGCTGCTACCAAATAGGTACAACACTAAAGCACGTGGATTCTTCATACTATTAAAGGAGTAGGCATACTTATTTAACACAACTCACATAAAAGTCCGTACAAAAAGATAGAACCTTAAACACATGAATATCCCGACACATTTACAGTTTTCTTCTGATTGCACGGTTTGTGTTCAAATGTTACTGCAAGTTTTCCAGTCATTTTTAGTGTACTAATAGGATGATCAACTTAGTGCACTATTTTCACACCATATTTACACATTTCACACTATATTTAGTGTACTATTAGGATACTTGAGGGTCTGTCCCATCCAGCATCAACATTGGTTGCTACAGCTCAGTGATACCACATTGGGGCATTAGGGAATAAAAGTGAGTCCATGCCAGCCGCACAGTGAATTTCCAGGAAAATAATTCTGCAAATAAGGTCACTAGCGAACACGGCATATTCACTTTAGCACATTTCTCCAATCAACACTAGTGCACACAAACAGTAATACTGGTCACCCAGGCACTTGTACTGACAAATTACAACCACATGGACAAAGCAAGCGATTGCAGGTTTTATAACAAGGCAGCACATTTTATCGCTGCAGAAAAAAAAGATATGTATTTTTCCATGCTGTTGAGTTTAAATGCATAGTACATCTGGATCTAGTGATTTTGGAGGAATGCATAGAATGGTCCTTTTTAGCCTTTCTTGAAGAAACTTTTGATATGTGTAGTTATGATTAATGGTAAAACCAGCAGAAGAAAAACCCTGCTACACTCAAAAGCCACAAAGTTTTCAATGTTTCTTTAAAGATCAACAGCATTTATAGTACTACATCGTATATAGTCAGATTCTTATTCAGATAAGATTCATATTCAGGTCACCATCTCAATCTTAAAATACCACTGTCAGCTCATTCCACTTTAGTTTCCATTCATGCATTTCTGGGTTTCTGTTTAGCTCATGGCCATTTTTGGTATTTATTCCAGTTAGGTGTGGTAACATAAACACAAACATGCTACATAAAGTACAGCAGGTCTTCATGTGCCTCCTTGTGCCTCATGATAGACACTATGCTGCTGTACTTTTGTCTGCTTGTATGCAGACTGAAATCCACCATCCTGGTTGTCACAATGATGTATTAATTTTGAAAGCATTAAGTCCCCCTGGTTGATTTATTGATTTCACAAGTGGTTCTTAAAGCCCCTTTAACAGCCCCTTTTTGGATGTGAAGCACCAGCCTTACCAGTGTAGCAGAACTCAAATCAAACAAGGCAGCAGCAGAAAAAAGACACCTTTGGAGTCAGAAGATCAACTAGCTAAGAAAGTTGCTTTGCATACTCTGTATGGGGTGAGAAACTAAGTGTTCATCTGGGCAACCCAGGAGGAAAGGCTTGTGATAGGAGTGCTGCCTATGTGCAGAGCACCTAGCTACACAAGCATACGTGGAGAAGGTTTCAATGGTGTGCATTGTGCAAGTTCCACCACTATTTTTTTCTTTCCTTTATCCTCCCACTTTCACTATTGTTTCCTCATTTCATTGGGCTTTGTTGTGATCATGTGCATACTTGGGAATATTATATTATATTATACCAGTAACAGCGTACTGCATGCTTAGCATTCGTTTGCTTAGTTGTTGATGCACTTGCTACTTCCTGAGCAGCTCTTCTTTTCTCCATCTTAGCGGCCCACTTCTTCTCTTCTTTCATCTGCATCTTTTTGCGTTAAAACTCAATGTCTGTGTTGCAATTACTTAGTATGTTTTTCTTAATTTTTCACTTAAGCTGGCATTTTCAACTGCCTCAAGAATGATTTAAGATATGAAGAGGTAAGGGAAGTGACAGCGAAGGTGGTAGGGATGAGAACGGCGCCCATATGCATGGGCCACACGGCCGCCCTGCTGGCCATTGATGAGAGTTGATTCTACAATAAAATAAAATAAAAATAAAAAGAGGACTAACCTTGGAGGTCAATCATAACCCCAAAAGCGGATAGTAGACGTCACGTAGTATATGTGTACCAAATTTCAGGTCAATAGGTCAAACGGTGTGCGAGCTACAAGTGATTTAAAATCCTGGACAGACAAACGAACAGCCACGATAGCGTATTATATTATATTATATTATATTATATTATATTATATTATATTATATTATATTATATTATATTATATTATATTGCTTGTTAAGATACCTGGCTTTGCACAGAAGTGTGATAAAATGTACATTACATTGTGTTGTCAAGCACATAGGCATAGGGTGTGTCTCACAGGTGTCAGATTGACTACTGTTATGGGGAAGAATTTGAATGTGACACTGCAACTAACCCAGTTTCCGTTTATCTTACATTGGAGAACAACCATCCAGAGGACTGATGTGGTCATTCCCGCCAAAGTCAATAAGCAGCCTGCCTCTTCCGCTACTACTCCAACATCAATACCACCACCAAAAAGAAGAGGTTATCATTTGAGACCAGATCTTCATCAGAGACACTTCAATAGCAGGTTCCTTAACCACTGACACTATGACATTCCTGACAATGGACATTAAATGTGGTTACCCACTGGTATCCCAACTTTTTGTTTGCTTTCGTGTCTACTTTTACAGCATAAAATAAATAAAAAGCAGATCTGACACTTATGATCTCCTCATCGCAGTAGAAAGACATGTATTTTTTTTAATCTAGCATCTAGTGCTTCAACCTTATTAAGGCCATTTTTCACTCAGATATCGATACAGTGAAATTTTACTGTGAAATTAAGTGGAAGATTTAGAGAAAAAAATGTAATTGTGCAGCACAGAACAATTAACAGAACAGTAATAATAATTTCAATAGTTCAGTAATAATATTGAAATGTTACATGGTGTGTAGAGTGCACCACAGCCATAACATATAAGCTGATTGCTAAGAGGCCAAAGAGAGTGGAGCAGCACTCACACCCTTCTCCCTCAGCAACGCTGGTAGTGGATCCCCACAAAGTGTCCGCCCCTCTCATTTCCGCCATCTCCAAAGATCTTTGTTACTCCAGCTCAGGCAAGCATCTCACAACAAACAGGTAATTTACTTGCTTATCATTTGCCCTACACAGATATTGAATAGAAACTTTTTATTTGTCATAAAATGAGCCTTCAGGAAATCGGAAAAACAGATTTTTGATACGATCAACCAATAAAAAGTTATTGAGCAACAAATATAACAATCTCATCTTTTTTAAACATGCTTAATTATTTAAAATTTATCAAAATTTACTGTGGTCAACAGTAATTGTTTGTAATTCTTTTAAAGTAAAACTCTTACTGATGTCATCCATCCATCCATTTTCCAAACCACTGAATTCAAACACAGGATCACGGGGGTCTGCTGGAGCCAATCCCAGCCAACACAGGGCACAAGGCAGGAACCAATCCCGGGCAGGGTGCCAACCCACCACAGGACACACACAAACGGGCCGATTTAGAATCGCCAATCCACCTAACCTGCATGTCTTTGGACTGTGGGAGGAAACCGGAGCGCCCGGAGGAAACCCATGCAGATACAGGGAGAACATGCAAACTCCACGCAGGGAGGACCCGGGAAGCGAACCCAGGTCCCCAGGTCTCCCAACTACGAGGCAGCAGTGCTACCCACTGCGCCACCGTGCCGTACTGATGTCATGCGTTCTGGAAATATTGATCTAGCCACAGCCTAGATCAGATCAAAGCTTGAAACAAGGCTGAACAGGGCAGGAGTCCATCACAGGGCCCAATTCACCCATAGCCAGTTTAGAACATGTAAAACATAAGAAGTCTGACAAACAAGAGGAGACTTTTCAGTCCATCAAGCTTGTTTGTTAAACTAATAACTGCACCACTCTATGTGTTGCATTATATTATACAGATCAGCCACAACATTAAAGCAACTGACAGGTAAAGGGACTGTTACTGATTATCTAATTACAATGGCACCTTTCAAGGGTTGGGATATGCTGTATTAGCCAGCAACTGAACAGTCAATTCTTGAAGGTGATATGGTAAAAGCAGGAAGAATGTGTAAGCATAAGGATCAGAGTGACTTTGACAAGGGCCAGACTGTGATGGTTAGTAGACTGAGTCCAAGCATCTCTAAAATGATAGGTCTTGTAGGGTCTTACTGGTATGCATTGGTTAGTACCTACTAAAGCTGGTCCAAGGAAGGATAACCGGTGAGCTGGCAACAGAGTCACAGGCGTTCCCAAGGCTCATTAATGAGTATGAGGAGTGAAAGCCAATTCCACAGAACAGCTACTGTAGCACAAATTGCTGAAAAACTTAATGCTGGTCATGAGAGAAAAGTATCAGAACAAACCATGCATTATAGTTTACTGTACTATATATGGGGCTGTGTAGCCACAAACTGGTCAGATTGCTTATGTTGACACCTGTCCAGTTGCGAAAGTATGAACTATGGGCACAGGAGTGTCAGAACTGGACCATGAAGTAGTGGAAAAAGAGGACATCATATGATGAACTATGTTTTCGTTTAAATCATATGGATGGCTGTGTGCATGCGAGCAATGTTCTGCTGGAAAACTTTAGGTCCTGGAATTCATGTGCGTGTTTCTTTGACACTTGCCACCTAACTAAAGATTGTTGCAGACCATGTACACCCCTTCATGGCAACAGTATTCCCTGATGGCAGTGGCCTCTTTCAGCAATACAATGCACTATGCCACACAGCAAAAATTGTTCAAATTGAGGAAAATGACAAAGTGTTCATGGTGGTACCCAGATCTCAATTGAATCAAACATCTGGAAAAAGAAATCCAATACATGGAGGCCCCACATCCCTACTTAGTGAACTTAAAGTTCCTGCTGCCAACGTCTTGGTGCCAGATACCACTTGACACCTTCAGAGGTCTTTTAGAGTTTTGACAGGTCAGAGCTATTTTGGCATCATAAGGGGCACCCACACAGTATTAGACAGACAATTTTAATGTTGCAGCTAACTGGCATACTGTATATTATATTATATTATATTATATTATATTATATTATATTATATTATATTATATTATATTATATTATATTATATTATACTAGCCAACCCGTGGCATAGCATACCCCGCATAATTATTTATTGATGGGTGAACACTTCCTGAAAGACACAGTTGTCCAAATGGGGTGGGTTTGAGGATACAACTTAGTGAATGTAAAGATGGAACTCTGGAGAGAGCAACATACAATTGTCCGTGACTGAAAACTGGTTTTGGCAGATACAGGCATATTTTTTTGAAAGTTTGTCCCTGCGCCTTATTAATTGTCATCACAAAGGCCAATCTAACAGGAAATTGTCTGGGTGTAAAAGTAAAAGGCAAATTTGAATCTGATGGGGTCAGGGAAATCCGGGGAATATGGACAGTTTGTGAGGTAGCAGCTGCGATAGTCTTACACTCTAGTACATTGCGGTGAATGCTGGTAACAGTCAGTCTAGTGTCTTTACAGAGACTTCTTGCTGGCATGAGGTTTCTGAGAAGCACGATGACTGAACCAATTTTAAGTTTGAGTTTATGTGGAGGCATGCCAGTGGGAGTAAGACTGCTAAGAAATTCTTCGGGGAATGAAAGTTGATGTGCGGGATCGTCTGTGACAATGGAGTCAACGCTGGTGAAAGTTACTTCGTCGGTAGGGATAAGTTTCAGTACCTGTTCATTAAGGTGTAGAAAGTCTTCGTTGGTGACGCTTAATATACTGTAGCTCACGTACTGAGTTGTTCCGGAGTCACAGTTGAGAAGTCGATGTCGCCACATAGTTGTTGAACGGGATCAGAAATAAAAGGAAAACAATGTGAAGGTAATGTTGCAGGTGTTCTGTTTTTCCCATCTTGCAAAATCTTGTTCATGAGGAAGAGCTGTCATATTTGTTGTCAGTGTAAGTACATGCATGTGATGCCACAAAGGTTGCTTGTTAATGCAACTGGCGACAGTAAGTGCTAGAGTTGGCGGGCGGGGCTCTGTCATGCATACCCCATGACGCTGGAGGAGGGTTAGAGTTGGCGGGTGGGGCTCTGTCTTGTGTGCGTGCGTATCCCATGGTCGGGCGACTTGGTGGATTATATATAGAAAAGCAGCCGGAACCGAAAAGAACAATGAAAAGTCAACGTGGCTCAGAGGTGCATGTGGACTGTAGCAGAGACGAAAGCGACTGAGGCGGTGTTTGGTCAGGTGCTGCGTGCCTCGACAGCGAGGGTGGACTCGGGAGGAGGGTTAGAGTTGGCGGGCGGGGCTCTGTTGTGCGTATCCCATGGTTTTAGAGTTGGTGGGTGGGACTCTGTGAGTTGGCGGGCGGGGCTCTGTCGTGCGTATCCCATGGTCTTAGAGTTGGTGGGCGGGACTCTGTGAGTTGGTGGGCGTGGCTCTGTCGTGCGTATCCCATGGTCTCTTTCTTGCGTGCCATGGTCGGCTGCTTAGTGAATTGTTGGTGGGCGGGGCTCTGTCTTGCGTGCGTCTTGCTTGCCATGGACTTAGTGAATTATATATATAGATTATATATTATAATAAAAAAAATCCTGGGACGAGATGCGACTTTTTCAGAGAGATACTTTCAAGTCCCGCGAGATGAGACTTTGTGCCAAGAGATTTAACCACACCCAGGGCTGGAAATAAAAGACAAAGAGTAGATGACAAAGTAGAACGCCGTAAAGAGGTTCAAAAATGTTGGCGCGATACACATGCAGAGCATTAGAACAAACAAACGGAAATTATTACATGGTGAAATAAGGGAACAGCAAAAAGAGATCAAATATATTGTTTGGATTTAAACTTTAAGTTGGAGACTTGTAGATCGTCTAATTCACGTTGCCATCAGGGAAAAAAAAAGTAGTGTTTCTTCCCAATGGAGAGGCATATCTGAGAGAATTAAAAGATTGGTTGTTTGGTGAAAGTGAAATCCACATCTGCGAGCAGCAGAGACATGAAGTGGCTGGTGCGTAGCGCAGGCTGGGGGGGGGCAAAGCCCCCTAGTTATATTATATTATATTATATTATATTATATTATATTATATTATATTATATTATATTATACAGAATATGAATATTTTTTCTCATTTTGCAAATGTGAGTGATTATACATCATTCAGGACAGGAGATATGAAAGATATTCTTTAAAGTATTACAACCTAATTTTGGGTGACGGAATTTAGTTTGTTTTCAATTCTCTTTCTTGTAGATATCTGATTAACAGAGCCAGGACCACCTGTTTGTAATGTGCCAACTGTTGGAATGACAAATGCAAGTAATTTTATTACTAGAAATATTTGTGATGTCCAATCAATTGGAATGACAGAAACATAGTACCCAGACAAGCAAACAGACACTTACCCTTTTATTGCAGTTTTTCTCAGTCACTTTGGTACATTTCTCAGATCAGAATTGAAATTCTCAAAACTACTTGTCCAACCTCCACATCATCTAGTCACTTGCTTACATCATGTCTTGTTGTTTTGATCAAACTGTAAAAATGCATTTTTGCATTTATGACTATTACTATGTATAAGTGTCTGCTGTTTCCTGCATTATCAATTGCTTATGTCATGTTGATCAATATGTATTATATTTGTTCTCTGTTGAATAATCTTACCCCCAAGATATCGAGGCATTATTTCATTGCATGCAAAACTATATAAGAAACATCATCTGGATGCACTGGAATGCATCATCAGTGATGTATCCTGAGGTCATCGGGCGTTTTGGATCTCACAACATTATACACCCTCAGTCAGGAGACCCAGCCAGGGTCATTGTCAATTGTCATAATAATTATGTCAAACAATTTCTATTAGATTTTTTCGGTAAGTGTTCCCTGAATTTTTAAATTGTTCTCAGGTGAATCTTGAATTTCACCAATGAAGGGGAATGTTTGAAGCATTAGATCAACCAGTGATCAGCCAGTCCTCTAAATAGCTTAGAGATTTATCTAATGAACCTTCAATTGGCAAGCATATACTGACAGGAACAAGGAAATTAAAAGGGCCAACAGCTGGGAAGAAGAAGAGGAGCAAGGGTCAAGAGGCAAAACAGAGGAAGAAGCCAAAGACATAGGTACATTCCCAATGAAATAAGAGCCTTACAATGGTTGTGGCTGGTCGAAGGGAGCAGCCGAATGTTGGGAAAACAACCTTAATCATTCATAGAGACAACAGGTATGTAATCCAACATTGTGCACTGTACTGTACTGTAATACAGTATACTTACTGTAATGCTCCATATTTCAGTATTACACTTGCAATTTACAGTATACAGTAAATATGCTTCATACAAATACATAATGTATATATACTATAACACACAAATACACGCATACACATATGCACAAATATATACAGTGTATACACACAGTGACATTTTTTTAACTCACATTCAATCTCCTGTTTTGTATTACTGTACTTTTCCCACATAGGACTGCAAGACTACCTCACAGGGGTGGCAAAGGCACCTTTTCACACCTCAACAGGAGGAGGCTATTTGCACCACGCTCATAGCAAATAATGCCATTAGATTGAGGGAGATATAGAGTGTCATTATAAAAGATAACAATGTCTTTGAAAACATCCAATCTTTTAGCATCTCAACTATTGACAGAGTGCTGAAAAAACACCAGATGAGCATGAAACAGTTGTACCATGTACCATTTGAAAGGAATGGTAACACAGTGAAGGAGCTATGGTACCAGTATGTATGGGTAAGGCATCTGTGTGCATACAGTAACTGTGCTTTACAGTAAACAGTACAACATTGTATTGTGATATACAGTATAGTAAGTGTGACTTGTACACATTTGCGATGGCTGTAGAAAAGAAGATGCAATATGTATACATTTGATGTAACTATCTTGTACAAAATGAAAATACATTTAATTCTTTAATTCTTTTTTTTCTTCTAGGATATAGTGTATAATGGAACTGGAATCAAGTGAACCACATCACAACTTCATATACCTGGATGAGGCTGGCTTCAACCTGACCAAAGGCGGAAGTTGTCATCAAAATGTTATCAGCCACAGTGCTACTGTCAATATGCCTGGTCAACAGGGAAGGAACATCACTATGTGAGCTGCTGTTTCAGCACATCTTCTCACCTTCTTAGAAACCCTCTACAGGGATCTCATTCCTGATGGTGAGAAGGGTCTGATTTGAGATGAATTACCAAAGTATGTGGTCATTTGGGAAAATCTGAGTTTCCATTACTTAAGCACCATTAGGCAATGGTTTGCAACCCACTACAGGATGCTGATGGAATTCCTCCCACCCTGCTCCCCATTCCTTAACCCAATTGAGGAATTCTAATGTGGAAGAAAAATTAAACTTGGGGATCACATAGTCATTTAGGATGAAATGTTTTTATATGCTTTCCACAATACAATATAGCATCTACTACATCTTAGAAGTGGTATAAAGGATTAGCAAGTATAGTCTAAGCATATCAGGAAACCAGATAAAGTTCACGTGGACAACAAGGAACAAGAACGTTATATTGAGATTGTTCAAGAAGTTGGCTGACTTTCATGTAGCCAGTAAGACTTGACAGGTCACATACACAAGAACTCAAAAAGTATTGGATAATATTGTAAGGACCAAGAATATAGTATGAAAGGTATGAAAACTGGTTATAAAACACTTCATATCTTTTGAACCAATCAGAGTAAATGTTAGATGAATATATATGCAAATTTAGTTGTTTACAAAATGGAGCTCTGTCCTTATTATTTTGACCTAACTGATCATTTTGTAACAGTCTGCTGTGAAGGATGCTCCCTCTTCAGCATTTGCTGAGGTGATAATTAAAGACGCAATGAACAGATTTCATCCTGCCTGATTACTGACTCAAAGAGGTTTTATCAGATTTGTCCTAGTAGAGGATAAGTTTATTTCTGTAACTAAAATGTTTGATTTGTACCACATGGCTCAGCAATGAGGTGGAAGGTTTACAATTGCCAGGCACTTACTCAGATGACTCTGCTGGATGCCACGAATGCAGCATGTGAGGAGATCACAGCAGAATGCATGCAGAGCTTGGATTAGACATTTCAAAAGATCCTTTCTGCGCATCATTACACAGTTTATTTTTGTATAGCCCAAAATCACACAGGAAGTGCAGCAATGGGCTTTAACAGGCCCTGCCTCTTGACAGCCCCCCAGCCTTGACTCTCTAAGAAGACAAGGAAAAACTTCCAAAAAACCTAGTAGGGAAAAATGGAAGAAACCTTGGGAAAGGCAGTTCAAAGAGAGACCCGTTTCCAGGTAAGTTGGGCGTGCAGTGGGTGTCAAAAGAAGGGGGTCAATACAATATAATACACAGAACAGAACAAATCCTCAATAAAAAATTAAACATTTTTTAGAAATACGGAGCAGAATTTAACAGTAAATGATATCACATAATAAGATTTGGATAATTTTAGACTCCTGGAGACCTCATCCATCAAGCTGCCTCCCCCATTTGGCCATTCCACGGCTGAAACAGTGTTGGGCCAGCCAATCCGATGAAAGGACCCCTCTTTCTCATGATTCCTGCGATCCTCCATCAGGGATGACTTTACCTTAGGCAGGCAAAACAACTTGGCAGGTGGGCCGTGGCACCATGTGCCACATTTGAGTACCGAGAAGAGAAACAGAATAGGTGAGGGTTAGTATCCAATTCTAACTATCATGTTACTTATGTTTTAGTGCTAATGACTAACAACAGAGATGCAGTATGTACAGTTAATCAGCAGCTCTAGTCAGGATATGCTAAACTGAAGTAGTGAGTCTTCAGCCGGGATTTAAAAGCTGAGACCGAAGGGGCATCTCTTATAGTAGCAGGCAGACCATTCCACAGTTTAGGGGCCCTGTAACTAAATGCTCGACCTCCCATTGTTATTTTATTAATCCTTGGAACCATAAGCAGACCGGCATCTTGAGATCTTAATGTGCGCTCTGGTTTGTAAGTCATGATAAGTTCAGACAAGTAAGCCGGACCTCTGCCATTTAATGCTTTATATGTTAAAAGAAGGATTTTTAAATCTGCCCTAAACTTAACCGGGAGCCAGTGTAAGGATTTAAGAACTGGAGTTATGTGTTCGTATTTTCTTGTTCTTATAATAATTCTTGCAGCCGCATTTTGTACTAACTGGAGGCTGTATAAAGAACAGTTTGAACATCCAGTGAACACCGCATTGCAGTAGTCGGTCCTACTAGAGACAAATGCATGAATTAATTTCTCAGAATCCTGTTTATTTAGAAAGTGCCTTAATTTCCTAACATTTTTAAGATGCAAGAAACATGATTTGGAAAACTTTGTAATATGCGCTTTAAATGACATGCTAGAGTCAAAGATAACTCCTAGATTGCGGGCTGATTCAGTAAAAGTGTGGAGTGGAGGGTGCTTAGTGCACATAATTATTATAAAATAAAGAAGTCTTGGACTTTTACCTGGTGTTTGGAGTGGTACCTGAGGGTTTAAGAGGTGGATAAGAGCCTCAACTGCTACACTACACATATAATAATCAATAATCCAAATACAAATACCAATCCTCCTCTCCCAGACACTTCGCCACCCTACCTCCCAGCTCAGCTCAATGTCTAGGCTTTCCCACAGTCCTTTTATAACCCCTGACCTGGAAGTGGTTCCTGTCCAACAATCCATAAGTCCGCATTACTTCTGGGTCAGAGTCAAAGTCCTTTTCTTCAACCTGGAAGTACGTCATTTCTCCTGTTCATGTGACCAGGACGTACTTCCAGGTTATAGGGCACATAACAGTCTGACCGCCTCCCTACAGCGACTCCTGGTGGCCCCCACGGTATCCAGCAGGGCTGCGCATACAAACTACAAAGTCCATGAGGCCCTGCTGGAATTCGGGGAACTGTCATGCTGTCAGGAGAGCTCCACCTGGCGGCCTGGAGGTGAGGGCCGGAATATTTAGCCGGCCATCCACCACATGGAGTAATAATGTAATAATGTAATAATGGAGTAATGCTTAAGTAACACAGTTATGTGAAAAGGTAAGCACACCTCATTGAAACTGTTGACTTTTTCAACGTATTTGAACAGACAAACAGTAGATCTTCATGAAAACAGTGCCTACAGATAATTGTGATATACTTGAATAAAAACACAAGGAACATTTGCTCTTTCAACCATTTATTCAATTATAATATCAAGAGTACTGGGGAAAGAGTAAGCACACCCTTGACCTCAGAAGCAGTGCTTGCTTCCTTTAGTAGAAACGACTTGTAGGTTTTTGCATACTGTAACTGCCCACCAGTCTCTGACATTGACAACGAGAAATGTTTGACAACTCCACAATGCAAATTTGTTTTAGATATTTATGGGTTTTCCCAGCAACATTTCAATGGAATTCAAATCAGGAATTTGACTAGGCCAGTCCATTACCCTTTATTTTTTCTTTGTCAGCCATTTCCTGGTGGATTTGTGGATGAGAGACCATCTAGGAAAAACTGGGGTTACTGCTGGAAGAGGTGTTGATGAGGCCAGATTATCCTGTGGCCTGTGTGTGGATCCCAGTGCCTCAGTGCAGTGACGGGGACACTATGAAGTAAATACTGTATGACACTGTCCTTTGGATGACACGTAAAAATGTGGCCCTGACTCTCTGTGGTCATTAAAGATCCTTGGACATCATTTGAAAAGAGTAGGGTTCATCTCAATGTTCTTGCTAAATTGCAATCACGGCCTCATCCATTCTCGCCCCTGACAACCCTCTGTCTCTCTTACCCCTTGGCCACCTAATAGCTAATGTGTGGTGAGTGTACTGGCACAATAATGGCTACTGTCTCATCATCAAGGTGGGTGCTACACACTGGTCAAGGTTGCAGTTGTTCCACTCTGTATAAGTAAAGTGAGAAAAGTGCTATTTAAATGTCATTGTTATTATTATTATTTGCTAGTATGCTTCAGACTATTATTGTGTTGAAAGGTCCATTATCAGTTTAACTTCAACCTTTGGACAGATGGCCTCACATTCTCCTTGAGCACTCTTTGATATGATGCTTGATTCATAGCTGACTCAATGACTGCGAGCTGCCCAGGCCCTGAGGCAGCAAAGCAGACTCATACTATAGCATTTCCACTACCATGCTTCACAGTTGGTATGAGGTTCTTCTTCTGAAATGCCATCTTTGGTGTGTGCCAAAGATGTCTATTGTTACTATGTTGATACAGCTTCAACTTTGGTTCATCTATCCATATCACATTGTTCCAGTAGACCTGGTCTTTGCTTTTATGTTTAATGGTAAACTGTAGTCTTGCTCTAATATTTTTTGGGAAGCAAAACACCTCATATGCAGGTCAAATTTGTGCAACGTCTTTATGATTATGGATGAATGAACTTTGACCCCAACTGTTGCAAGAGTTCCTTGCAGATCCTGTGATGAAGTTTTGGGGATCTTGATGATTTGTTTTAGTATTAAACAGGTAGCTCTTGGTTTGGGAAAGTCAATTCTGCACAAATTAGAAGTCATTTGAAATCTATGCCACTTGTAAATGATTTCACTTAAAGTGGAATAATTGAATTCAGATAATTTGGTGATCTTTTTAAATCCATTGGCAGGCTTGTAGGCATCCATAAACTTCTTTCGAAGGGCCTGGCCTTGGAGAGCTCTTTTGATCTTGGCCTGATGACACCACAACGTCAATAACAAAGAGAACACCTGACCTTAGGTATGTGTGGTTTAAGAAAGGATCCACCTGCATACGCTCTAATCATTGGCACCTTATCTGAACACCTGATTCTAATTTGATGGATTTTAAGTAGTGATACATTTACAGGTGTGTTTATTTTGACAAATGTGCACCTTTATTAATGTAGATTATAAGAATGAATACACCAAGTCAGTTTTTGTATCACTGGTTTAAATATGTCATCTTTATCTCGAGGTACTGTTTGCATGAAGATCTAATGTTGGCCTGCACAAATAAATTGAAAAAGTCAACAGTTTCCTTGGGTGTACCTTCTTTTCACATGACAGTATAATGTACTGATTAGACCTCACTTGAGGTACTGTGTGCAGTTAAGAATTTGAGAACATAAGAACATGGGAAATTTGACACAGGAGAGGCGACCACTCAGTCCATCAAGCTCATTCATTTAGCTAATAACTAAGCTGTCCTAATATTTCATCTAGATACTTCTTAAATGTTGTGAAGGTTTCTGAATCAGCTACATGATTAGGTAGTTTGTTCTAGAAAACCATAACTTTGCGTAAAGAAGTGTTTTAGACTCCATATTATAAAAAAGACATAGTAGCACTAGAGAAAGTCCTGTGGAAAGTAACTAGGCTGTGTTTGGGACTAAAAAGTATGAGCTATGAGGGGAGACAGAAAGGGTTGAGTCTTTTAACTTAGACTAACAGAGTGTGGCATATGAACATGCATCAAGGCCAGGGAAGAGCATAGGTTATTACCTGGATGGGAGGCCTGTGAGAAACGTCATTGGCCAGCTGGGTGAAAAGGTCATATTGTGCCCAGCTGGCATAAAATAATGGAGGGACCAGAGGAAGCCGGAGCTTGGGAGTGGGTCCATCCCCCATATGCTAGGTGGCAGTGGTCCTCGTGTAAGAGCCCAGTTGGGACACCTGCAGGGGTGCGAGAGAAATGGAGTCCAGAAGTGCAGTCCTGTAGGAGTTCCTTGAGATCAGCAGAGGGTGCTGTCAGGGGAGGTCCACTCTACTATGACTATAACCCGGAATTGCTTCCTAGAGGGGCAGGAAGGATGCCGGAAGCATTCCTGGGTCCGACATAAAAGAAAGCTCTTTACTCTTCCTTGTGTGTCTCACATTCACACGTCCTCTTTCGTTGTGTCACCAAAGCCAAACTGACCAATCAGATTGCTCTGTGGGACTGGACACACAGAAATGAGTGTTTTATAGCAGATTATGCTTTGTGTTAAAAACAACTTAAGTAGTTTTAAAACTCAAAGGGAAACATTCAATCCAAAAATATTGTATGGGTCTTTAACTTAATTACTTGACTTCATTTTCTGTCTTCAATGCACTTCACATCAAAAAATATTTGTTTAAATACAATAAAATGCTAGGCATATTGCTGGGTAATAACTCTTTGAACTCTAAGCAGTATCTTTTTGATTTGCTCAATTTTATTATTCAGAAAATAAAGCAGCTTCACTCAATTTTTCGACAATTTCTGTAATTAAATTTTACTGAGTTCAAAACTTAGGCTAACATTTTAGAGATACTAAGGCAAAAGTCTGTAAACATTTTTTCCCTTAAGCTAATAACTTCATAATAATTGTTAACACAGCTCCATTGTTGGCCATTTTCACTGTAGTTGTGTTCTACTTAAATGTATTTACGTTGTACCATTTAATTAAATGTTCTAATGTTAATTTTTATAACTTAATAATACAAAAAGGAAATACTGTACACTTTTTCATACTTTTTTATTAATTAAATATATACCATGTATGAAAACAACAAAAAATTATATATTATATAACATGAGTAGAAAAATTAGTAAGAATAAAAAATAAGAAACTGTCAATATCGGTCAATAAAAAACATTCACATTAGTTGAGGAATAGACAAACAAAAGAAAATGGTCATATTTTTTATTGATCAGACATGTAAGTAAGAATTTCACTGTACTCTGTTTATGTGCCCTTGCTAATGAATGGAACTATTTGATTCTGTTTCAATTCTGGTCTGTCACAAGACCAGATATTTATTTTACATCTATTAAATTCAATTCAATCTTTTTTGTCCTCACGAGGGAAATTTGATTTGTCAGCAGGTTTTAAAGACACTATGACATAACATTAAAAATACATATCAAAGAACATAAACTTAGTATAAATAAATATGATATAATAGTGAACACTTGCAGTAAAACATTGGATGCTTTAGATTTTAGACTACCGGTATTAAGACTTGACTAATGATTGATTCAAATGATAACAGTTCACCACCATGATTTAAGTCTGTGGATGTAAAGTTAAACTTGTTTAGAAGATTAAAAGCAATTGGAATTAAAAAGTATTTGCTTTTTATTCTTAAATCCTTAAACCTGTGACCTGATGGCAACAACTGGAACTGAGAATAAATGAAAGAACTTCAACCAGTGGACATTTATAGTTAACATTGGCATAGGACACAGTCATCACAATGTCAAGCAGCAAAATGTTACATTGTTTTCTTAAAAAGGACGGTTTAATTCTATAAAACTGATAGGCTACATAAAGTTGTGAAAACATTATGCCTTAAGACAAATGCTAATTTAATGAATAATAATTAATATCTACAGCTATTTTTGAACATGAACAGTTTGTCCATAGAAAGAAAGTACACTGTTCAAAATGGAAAGGGGATTTTGCTTAATTCAGTACTTGAAAAATAAAAACACTACAGCCTTCATCTTATATATAAACGTCTCAGCCTGGAAGTGTGTGTGTCTGTCCAGCCCAGAAGTGAGAGGTGCAGTCGGGGTAAGGCTCTGCCTTTGAGGAAACAGAAAACTTGCTTAGCCACTAATAACACAAGCAGGGCCAGAACATCAGCAAAATGAACCTCAGAATAAAGACAAAAGTCACTTAGATGCTAACATTGGCAAAATGGTATCCCTTTTACTTTTCCTCCCACCACTAATGCACAAGCGAGGTGAGTATGTCTGCAAAACGAATCCTCCTAGAAGGGAGATGCCCAGAGTAGTTCCTCTCAATTACCTGACATCTCTACATTTCAGTTTTTTTTCTGTTGATTTCAATAGTTTCTAGGACCCCGGGCTTTTTACAGCACAGGCTTACACAGTTAGTGTGTATATATATATATATATATATATATATATATATATATATATATATATATATATATATATATATATATATATATATATATATATATATATATATATATATGGAACACGTCAAAGTTGTGCTGTATATATATCTATATATCTGTCTATATATAAACTGCTCAACAAAATTAAAGGAATACTTTCAAAACACATCAGATCTCAATATGAAAAAAAATCCTGTTGGATATCTATACTGATATAGACTGGGTAATGTGTTTTTATTTTAATTTCTTATTTTGTCTTTTATTTTTCTTCTCTCCATTATGTAAAGCACTTTGAGCTACTTTTTGTATGAAAATGTGCTATATAAATAAATGTTGTTGTTGTTGTTGTTAGGAACAAAAGGATGCCACATCGTTTGATGGAAATGAAAATTATCAACCTACAGAGGGCTGAATTCAAACACACCCCAAAAATTAAAGTGAAAAGATGATGTGGCAGGCTAATCCATTTTTCCAAAATTTTATTTCAGCAACTCAAAATCGTATGCAGTAGTTTGTATGGCCCCCACGTGCTTGTATGCATTCCTGACAACACTGGGACATGCTCCTAATGAGACGACGGATGGTGTCTTGGGGGATCTCCTCCCAGATCTGAACCAGGGCATCACTGAGCTCCTGGACAGTCTGAGGTGCAAACTGATGGCGTCAGATGGACCGAAACATAATGTCCCAAAGGTGTTCTGGTGGATTTAGGTCAGGCGAGTGTCGATGATATCAATTCCTTCATCCTCCAGGAACTGCTTGCATACTCTCGCCACATGAGGCCGGGCATTGTCGTGTACCAGTAGGAACCCAGGACCCACTGCACCAGCATAGGGTCTAACAATGGGTCCAATGGGTCTCCATGGCTTCTCCAGACCCTTTCACGTCTGCCACATGAGCTCAGGGTGAACCTGCTTTCATCTGTGAAAAGCACAGGGTGCCAGTGGTGGACCTTCCAATTCTGGTATTCTATAGCAAATGCCAATCGAGCTCCACATTGGCAGGCAGTGAGCACAAGGCCAGAAGATGCCAGCCCCTTAGACCACCTTCATGAAGTCTGTTTCTGATTGTTTGGTCGGAGACATTCACACCAGTGGCCTGCTGGAGATCATTTTGTAGGGCTCTGGCAGTGCTCATCCTGTTCCTCCTTGTCCAATATCATATATATATATATATATATATATATATATATATATATATATATATATATATTACCCTTTCTTATATGTAAAGTGTAATATCATATGTAATGGGTAAATACTTGATTGTTCGTGCAATGAAAAACAGAAAAAAGACTGCTACATAAGCAAAGCAATAGGGCCTCAGTGATACAAAGTAAACTTTATAGAGAGGAATATACTTAATCCAGCCCTGAAGACACAATGTACATTGAATCTCCGCAAAACAACAAAGTATTTTTATAATTCAGTATTCTCCCTATTTTTTTTTTCTGTGGCCCTAATATGGTCAACTAATTTGGTACTAAAATGCGGGGTGTAATTTCGTGTGTAAAACAAATCGTGGCGTACGAGAGTGCGACGCAATAGATGCCAGCTGTATACTCATGCACACTAATAGTGACATCACTGGAGAGAATTTCCCTAAAGCGGAACACGTCAAAGTTGTGCTGTTTCCCTCCGGAACGTTGCACAATCGGAAGTGCCTAAACCTGCTGTGTAATTCGGTTCCTATGTTTTGTGTGGTTGTGGATGAATATACGATAAATTATAAAACAAAAAGATCGTGAACTTTTCCAAGAGGGGGAAAATGCCAGATTATTTAGGAACAGACCAGCGTAAGGTGAAGGAGGAAGAGAAAGAAGACAAACCCATTCGAGGTAAGTAAACCTGTGTTTTGATTTGATGATATTAGATCAGTAGTCGCTGGGCCCTTGAATTCCCATACAGTCTTAAGAAGCAGGCGATTGCCTCTTGCGTTTTCTGGCAACGTGTGTATATTCAGTTATATTTTAGACGTCGTGTGGTGCGCAGTCTAGTCTTGGTTATCATAGCTTTGTTTCGTATATCTGTCATTGCTTGCAATTCACAGGCCTTCAATAAGTGTTTTTCGGACAATTACATAATTATATATGCGACGCCTCTCGGAATAATTCAGCATGGTGAGCTGTTACATATAAAAAAGCAGTATGTATTATTATTAAATAAAGTTACGTTTTTTCTTTTCGAACTTGTGTGACTGTATATAGCTAATGGTTATATTCCATCCATCCATTTTCCAACCCGCTGAATCCGAACACAGGGTCACGGGGGTCTGCTGGAGCCAATCCCAGCCAACACAGGGCACAAGGCAGGAAACAATCCTGGGCAGGGTGCCAACCCACCGCAGGACACACACAAACACACCCACACACCAAGCACACACTAGGGCCAATTTAGAATTGCCAATCCACCTAACCTGCATGTCTTTGGACTGTGGGAGGAAACCGGAGTGCCCGGAGGAAACCCATGCAGACACGGGGAGAACATGCAAACTCCACGCAGGGAGGACCCGGGAAGTGAACCTAGGTCCCCAGATCACCCAACTGCGAGGCAGCAGCGCTACACACTGCGCCACCATGCCGCCCTAATGGTTATATTGCAACTGGGAATTGATTTTGGATCCCAAAGCGTATTTAAAACCCTCGATAAATTTCAAATTTTGCAGGCAACATTATTAGATGATTTTAATTGACGTTTAAAACAGTTTTGTCAAATCGAATTTGGGAAATTATTTCAAACTATACGTTGGGCGATTGATTGTAGCTTCCAAAGTATATTTTGTTTGTTGCTAATTGGCTTTTTTTGACTTAATGTAAGTAATAGTTGCAACATAAATGTGACACTTTTATCATTTGTTGTATTCAATTTTTTCTAGCCTTGGATGAAGGTGACATTGCCCTTTTGAAGACTTATGTGAGTTTCTGTTAAATAAGTTAAATGTGTTGTATTTATTTATATAGTAAATTTATACTGCATCTGAAGCCTCCCTAGACAAATGTCAAATTTACAATGACATCTGTAATATGCATAAATTTGACTTTTTACTTTGTCTGAGTAGTGTCACCGAGGTGGAAATTTGTTTTAAAGTGAATTGTTTTTAATGGATGACTTTTATGGAAAATTTTAAAAGTTTGATTTCTTCTGTGAAAGATAAGTCGTATGAGTGTACTGAACATATGTTTAAAAAAAAAAAAAAAAAAATGCTATGTACTTTATTGTATAGTATGCATCACTGAATAAATTCCAGCTTGCTTGCAATATTTTACAGGGCCAGAGCACATACTCAAGACAGATCAAACAGGTAGAAGATGATATTCAGCAGCTATTGAAGAAAATCAATGAACTTACAGGTAAATTAGTTAATAGCTGATCGTTTCTTGTAGTTTTCTATCAGATGTAATATTTTCAAGGTTTATGTTATAAATAATGTTTATTCTTCTTCATCTTCTTCAGGTATTAAAGAGTCTGACACTGGTTTGGCTCCACCAGCTCTTTGGGATTTGGCAGCAGACAAGCAAACTCTTCAAAGTGAGCAGCCGTTGCAAGTAGCAAGGTATTGATAATTACGACTTGAGCTTTTGAAAGTACTGGAAATTATTCCTAACATTAAATCTAGTAACTGGGATCAGCTTTAATCTTTATCACAATAAATACTACATGAATAAGACATAAGCATACAGGAAACATTTTTTCATTGTAAAATATCACGCAAGGGGCAAAACAAATTATATTTGCCAGTAACAGAACAAAACATTAGCACAATTGGTTTTATATTTATAGTTATTTTGAGTATTCACAGTTAAAAGTAATATATTTGGTTTTCATGCTCACATCTGTCTTTGTGAAAAGAATAATTCACTGAAAAATGTTTTTATATGTTACTTACCCCATGTAGTTTGTAGTTAAAAAATGTTTTCATGCAGAATAAGAGAAAACAGTTTATGATGTAATGGAGTCCAGTTCTGTCAAATGGCAAACAATGTGAATCAGGTCCATGGAAAACAGAAAAAAATTACTTGTGTCACATAATTCATATGTCCGTTTTATCCAGTCATGTGCTCAAAATGCTGTTTTAGTGGCACTTCATGCTTTGCCATGCAACACACATACATGATTACTAATATGTTATATTGCTGCCCCTTGATCAAATGTACAAGTAAGCATTGGCTTAAATCTCTGAGGGAGAGCACCCCCCCATCTTATTTTTAAATGTAATGTTCATAGAGTGTTAATATATATGTTGTGACTGTCTGTGAGATTCTTAATCTGGTCTTGTAACTTTTTTCCCAATTGCACAGAAGGCAGTGATGATTTGATACTTGTCATTCATTATGCACATAGCTTTACCCTGATTACCGAATTAATCCAGTAGTCACCAAAATGTATAAAATATCTAGTCAGTGGCTGGACAATTTTCGTGAAGAATGTCTCCTCGCAATGCAAACCTCGCAGTAGAGCACAAGCTGTATATAATGCTTGTTGTGAGAGATCTCATATCATATCTGGAGAGCACTTCTAAAGAATCCATCACGGCACTCCAAAAGAATACAGCATGGAAGAAACTAGCAGCATCACTTCCTGAACCAGTGGCTCAGCGATTTTCTTAATTAGGGATACAGACTCTGGCTTGTGTTTTTTTTTTTTTAAATTTTTTTTCTTTTCTGAAGATTAATTGTTAAATGTTTGTTGATCACTATTTTGTCTTTTCTTAAATCACACAATATGAATATTTCCACACATCACTTGTCTTTTTCTGTCGCATCGAGTTAAATATCTGTGATTCAGTAAAATACTATATTTCAGTCCACACATTAATATAAAATATTGGTTTCCTATATTATTATGGTATATTAATTTTCTGTCTATAAAAGCCTATCTGATGCATGCAGAATTAATTTTGTAACATTTCCCCAAAAGAAGCTGAGCACAGCTCATTTTTCTTTATCACATGTTCTATATTTGTGACAGTTGCACAAGAAAACATTTAGAGGATAATCTATAAACTCACAGTGCACTACTTATTTTGAATGCTAATAATAATTTTTTTTTGTAAATTGTGCAAACTTCTGTTATTTTATAAACAGAAAGATGAAACAAGAGGATGTTTTCTTGCTCTGGCTATACCCCTGAATATGGTGGAGACAATTACAAAGTCTGTAGACTTGGGGCAAGCAGATTACCCTAGTAAATGAGGTCTCCCCCATTTCTGTCTTTAGTAAAGCTGTGCTGTGTTTTTAATTTTAGAGAAAAGGTAGGATAATGGCACTATAATGGCTGTTGGTATAGTGTTGAGTCAGTGGCTTCAGGAGGTGTAAAATACTTAATAAAAAAACTGAAGGAAAAAAAAAAAGGTTTTTACTCAAGGTCATAAGTGAAATTAATGTGGTATTGAATTATAGTAACTGCTTTACAGTTCTACTACACTACATGCTCTTTAGTTAAAGCAGTTTTAAAATCTATGTTTTTGCACAGTGATTTAATTTACTTGACAGTTTTGTCAATTTGTTTTGTAATATATATTATAAAGGGTCCAACAGTCTACTGATATATATTATTTATTCTGTGTTTTATTACCTTGTGTAGTGAAAATACAAGAAAATGTTTTTACTAGTTTCCCCCAGGCGTTCCGGTTTCCTCCCACAGTCCAAAGACATGCTGGTTAGGTGTATTGGTGATTCTAAATTGGCCCAAGTGTGTGTGTGTCCTGCGGTGGGTTGGCACCCTGCCTGGGATTGGTTCCTGCCTTGTGCCTTGTGTTGGCTGGGATTGGCTCCAGCAGACCCCCGTGACCCTGTGTTCAGATTCAGCGGGTTGGAAAATGGATGGATGGATGGATGTTTTTACTATGTTGCTTGTAATAATGTTGGGTAGGTGTATGTCTATATATTCTTGTGTAAAAGGACAGAATTTTGCATTAGTAATCGGCACCCAAAAGTTCCAGGTTTCTTAAAGCATTTTGACCCCTACACTCAGTGATGTCCAATTGCTATCATTACAGATGTTTGTTTTTTTTTGTAATTTAGACTAATTTTATATTTAAATATACAGGTAGTTATTATTTTAGGTATAATATGTTGTAGGGAAAAATATACATTCTTTCTGTTTTAACATTGAATTAATCATTACCAGTCTTATACACAACTTTTTTCTAATTTTGGTTCTGTACATTACCACAATGAATTTTAAATGAAACAACTCAGATGCAGTTGAAGTTCAGACTTTCAGCTTTAATTCAGTGGGGTGAACATAATGATTGCATAAAAATGTGAGGCAACTTAAGAATTTTTTTCACACAATCCCTTCATTTCAGGGGCTCAAAAGTAATTGGACAATTGACTCAAAGGCTATTTCATGGGCAGGTGTGGGCAAGTCCGTCGTTATGTCATTATCAATTAAGCAGATAAAAGGCCTGGAGTTGATTTGAGGTGTGGTGCTTGCATGTGGAAGATTTTGCTGTGAACAGACAACATGCGGTCAAAGGAGCTCTGCATGCAGGTGAAAGAAGCCATCCTTAAGCCGTGAAAACAGAAAAAACCCATCCGAGAAATTGCTACAATATTACGAGTGGCAAAATCTACAGTTTGGTACATCCTGAGAAAGCAAGCAAGCACTGGTGAACTCAGCAACGCAAAAAGACTTGGACATCCACGGAAGACAGCAGTGGTGGATGATTGCAGAATCATTTCCATGGTGAAGAGAAACCCCTTCACAACAGCCAACCAAGTGAACAATACTCTCCAGGGGGTAGGCGTATCGATATCCAAGTCTACCATAAAAAGAAGACTGCATGAAAGTAAATACAGAGGGTGCACTGCAAGGTGCAAGCCACTCGTAAGCCTCAAGAATAGAAAGGCTAGATTTGACTTTGCTAAAGAACATCTAAAAAAGCCAGCACACTTCTGGAAAAACATTCTTTGGACAGATGAAACCAAGATCAACCTCTACCAGAATGATTGCAAGAAAAAAGTATGGAGAAGGTGTGGAACAGCTCATTATCCAAAGCTTACCACATCATCTGTAAAACACGGTGGAGGCAGTGTGATGGCTTGGGCGTGCATGGCTGCCAGTGGCACTGGGACACTAGTGTTTATTGATGATGTGACACAGGACAGAAGCAGCCGAATGAATTCTGAGGTGTTCAGAGACATACTGTCTGCTCAAATCCAGCTAAATGCAGTCAAATTGATTGGGCGGCGTTTCGTGATACAGATGGACAATGACCCAAAACATACAGCCAAAGCAACCCAGGAGTTTATTAAAGCAAAGAAGTGGAGAATTCTTGAATGGCCAAGTCAGTCACCTGATCTTAACCCAATTGAGCATGCATTTCACTTGAAGACTAAACTTCAGACAGAAAGGCCCAAAACAAACGGCAACTGAAAGCCGCTGCAGTAAAGGCCTGGCAGAGCATTAAAAAGGAGGAAACCCAGCATCTGGTGATGTCCATGAGTTCAAGACTTCAGGCTGTCATTGCTAGCAAAGGGTTTTCAACCAAGTATTAGAAATGAACATTTTATTTCCAGTTCTTTAATTTGTCCAATTACTTTTGAGCCCCTGAAATGAAGGGATTGTGTTAGTTGCCTCACATTTTTATGCAATCATTTTGTTCACCCTACTGAATTAAAGCTGAAAGTCTGCACTTCAGCTGCATCTGAGTTGTTTCATTTAAAATTCATTGTGGTAAGGTACAGAACCAAAATTAGAAAAAAGTTGTCTCTGTCCAAATATTTATGGACCTAACTGTAATTCATAGCTATTACAGCCTGTAGAGCATACATTGATGATTAAATTAGTGGAGGTTTTTGTGCATGAATTTTCTTACTTATTAATAGACTTATTCAATGACCACAGTATTTTATATAGGTAAAGGAATTTTAATTTACTTTTTTTTTCTCTTTCCAGATGCACGAAGATAATCAATGCAGATTCAGAAGATCCAAAGTATATTATTAATGTCAAACAGTTTGCAAAATTTGTGGTGGATCTGAGTGACCAGGTAGCTCCTACTGACATAGAAGAGGGGATGAGAGTTGGGTAAGAGTATTCGTCACTCTTGGTTATCGTATTTGTACTAGATACATACATACATACATATATACAGTATATACCACATTTATACTGTAATAATAAATCCATAGGCAATAACTGGAACTACTTTCTCCCTTTTACTGGATGATGATGATGATTACTGAAAGATTTGTTAGACATATTGGATCTGAAAGTATGGACAGTATTAGGTTTTGTTTGAACTTTTCATACTAATGTATCGAATGTTTATTAATAAGCCTTACTGTGCCCAGTTATAAAATACTAATGGCACAGTTCACAACATGCATAAGGTCCGTTCTGCAAAAATTGTACTTAAACACAAATTAGTAAGGCACAAGCATATCGCACAAACCAGAATTCAACATATTCACCTCTTTCTGTTTCATAGGCATATTAGGATATCTGTGTAGTACAACTGTCTGTTACATTGTAAAATCAGCAAATGTAACTTAAAAATAGTACCCTAAGTTCTTGTCAATAAGCCGCGGCTTATCTAAGGAAAAAAGTTGTGAAAATGAAAAAATAGAATATCGGCTTATACATAAGTCCGGCTTATACATCCATCGCGGGGGTTGCGTTCCAGAGCCACCCGCGAAATAAGAATATCCGCGAAGTAGAAACCATATGTTTATATGGTTATTTTTATATTGTCATGCTTGGGTCACAGATTTGCGCAGAAACACAGGAGGTTGTAGAGAGACAGGGACGTTATTCAAACACTGCAAACAAACATTTGTCTCTTTTTCAAAAGTTTAAACTGTGCTCCATGACAAGACAGAGATGACAGTTCCGTCTCACAATTAAAAGAATGCAAACATATCTTCCTCTTCAAAGGAGTGAAGCAAACAAATCAATATGTCTGTTTGGCTTTTAAGTATGCGAAGCACCGCGGCACAAAGCTGTTGAAGGCGGCAGCTCACACCCCCTCCGTCAGGAGCAGACAAAGAGAGAGAGAGACAGAGTTTGTTTTTCAGTCAAAAATCAATACGTGCCCTTCGAGCTTTTAAGTATGCGAAGCACTGTGCAGCATGTCTTTTCAGGAATCAGCTTTACAAAAGATAGCAACGTGAAGATAATCTTTCAGCATTTTTAGACGAGCGTCCGTATCGTCTAGGTGTGCAAACAGCCCCCCTGCTCAATCCCCATACGTCAGGATCACAGATAGTCAGCACAAGAGAGAGAGAACAGTAAGCCGGGTAGCTTCTCAGCCATCTGCCAATAGCGTCCCTTGTATGAAATCAACTGGGCAAACCAACTGAGGAAGCATGTACCAGAAATTAAAAGACCCATTGTCCGCAGAAATCCGTGATATATATTTAAATATGCTTACGTATAAAATCACAATTTAAATGACCGCTACGCGCTCGTGTTGACTCGGCGACGCCCAGAGCAGAAAGAACGCGCTCCGGCCGCTCCAACCGCGCCATGCGGGGAGTGAGAGAGACGGCAATATCTCACACTCTCTCCCCCCTTAAAGAAATTAAATGGGCGCGAGTGAGACCACTGACCTCCCTCCCTTTTATTAGTTATAGGTTATAGTACGTTCGGCTTATCCATGAGTCCGGCTTATCTATGATACGATTTTATTTTAAAAATTCGTATGATTTTTGGTCTCCGGCTAATACATGAGTCCGGCTTATAGACAAGAACTTAGGGTATGTCAGTTGGCAACAATATCCTGCATGCTAAATAGTAGTTTCATACATTTTTAAGTAAGCAACAGTTGCAATCAGTTGTAGATGTCTGTTATTAAATATTCAAGTAATAAATGTTGTCTCCTCTGTATGCTGCAATTGCTCTGACTGTGTGAACTTCAGAAATATTTGAATTGCTTTTGCTTTGATAATCTTCTGTCATAATAAAGAAATGCTTATGTGTTTGTTAATCTGAAACCTGTTCTTTCAAGTGTTTGCCCAAAAGTGTAACCTTTGTGCGTTGTTTAGGATCTTGGTATGAATTTATATATGCATTTCTGCATTTTCTTTTTTTCCAATCAAAATATTTGGATGCTTCAGAACCTTTTTGGGTATACAAAGCAGTTTTTTTTTTTTTTTCTTTTCAGTTTGTTTACTTTTGAAACATTTTCCAAATTCCTGAAATCCTGTTTTTGCTTTGTCATTCTGAACTATTGAGTGTTGTTTGACGAGGGAAAGATTTTATTTAAATGATTTTAGCATAAAGGTACAACATAACAAAAAGTGAAAAGGTGAAAGAAACTGAATACTTTCTGAAAGCCAAAATACAGTTTAAGTTGGCCACGATGCACTTCTAATAGGAAGAGGTGGGGAAAGTTGTAGTTTGTAGTGATTCTAAAAGTACCTGGTGTTTTTACAATAATATTCTCAAATTGAATTTCATCCCAAAGTTTTTATAACATAGTGTAAACGTAAATCAACCCAGATATTCAATTTAAATATGGACAGAACATTTATCAGAATATGTAGCAGTGCGGATGGTAATGGTAAACCATTTATGAGCATTTAGAAGAAATGCGTCTTTTATGTTATGTAAGAACCAATTAAAATGTCTCTCCTACATTCCCACAGACTACGTAAAAAAAAAAAAAAAAAAAAGGAAGACACATCCTGATGTTTTTCTTTATGGTACTGGTTGATTTATGTTAATAAAAAAATACTCTTACTTTATATGGTTTACTGGAAGTACCCTTTTAATTTTACATGCTAATTTCCCTGACATCAAGAAGTTCTTGGGAGTGGTGATTTAAAGCAATTACTTTGTCATGTTAGTTATGCTACTGTGCTGTCACCTCTAAACACAGTGCGCCAATAAACTGGACGTTGTACTGATTCATTACACATTTTTTGTCATGCGTATGTTGATGCAAAACTGCATTTACCCCGTACTCAAGTCATAAAGGTTGACATGCATGTGAGCAGCCATCATTTATCCAGTGCCCATGGCATTTAGTAGGTGTCAGTATGTTTTTGATAGCTGACGTTTCTTTACCCATCTCCTTCTTAAAATATGGTAACCATAAACACAGCGAATGAAGGCTAGATTTGCCTAATACAAGAGGTATTATTTTTAGCATCCAGTGGAATTTTGGTTTAAGATAATTCACTTTGTGTAACCTCAGCACTTTTTTTTTTTTTTTTTTTTATATATAGAGTTGACAGAAACAAATATCAGATTCACATTCCACTTCCACCAAAGATTGACCCAACTGTGACAATGATGCAGGTAATAAATTATTATCAATGGGGGTGCCATCCCATTTTGAGGTTGACATCATTGATATTCAATCTTATATTCATTTTAACATAAATAGATGTATAAATGTATAAATCATCAATTTGTCATAAGAAATCAGTGGTAAGAAATAGACAAACATATTGCTCTGTCCACCTGTAGTATCACAGTTAATTACTATTTGAGTTCAAGTAATCAGTGACAAACCTTTTTATATATAAAGTTTCAAAACCACGTATAGTACTGATTTCATGCACTGCTTCAAAATGCTAGGTTGTTTGAATTTGTGTGTGATAACAACTGAATCCATAAGAGAATTGGTATGTCTTTGGTAAAACATAAATAAAAGCAAGGCATCTAATACTACATTTTTTCCACTCCTAGGTGGAGGAGAAGCCAGATGTAACATACAGTGATGTTGGTGGTTGTAAAGAACAGATTGAAAAACTGAGAGAAGTTGTGGAGACGCCTTTGTTGCATGTGAGGAGGAGAAAAAGTGTTTACATTTTAAGGAAATAGCATATATTTTGTAAAATAGCAAATTTAATTTGTGGATTTGTTGTTTGGCTTAATTATTTTCTTGGGTTGTTTAGATGCGAATGTCTGTCACCTTCAAAAGGAGGTCATGAATGCACTGACATTGGTGGGCTTTCAAGCACATTGGTGTAGAGTAACATTTCTGACACTGTAGTGTAATCAAATAGATAGCTTGTAATCTGAATCTCTTAATGTATTTTTTAGTTAGTACTATCAGTAATTTGCATTTATAATGAAAAAATGTTTTTCTCATAAATTTAACCAACTAAATTGTACTCCACAAATCACGTATTTACCTTTTAAACAGTGAAGCATGAAAGAATTTAATTGAACGTTAAACAGTGGAGCCAGAAAGTGATTCTCTTAAAAACTCTACAAGAGTGGTTTAATGTAGTTGTTTTTTTTTTTTTTTTTCACAAAACCTTTTGACAAAAGATTTGAGAAAATCTGCATTCTTAAAAATACTCAAATTCCTGGGCCAGTTTAATATTAACGTAGCGAGTGAACATGCCAAATCCCCAGTGGATTTGGTCCAGTCCTGTTCAAACTGCCCTACTGCAGCCTTTAAGGAGACGGTCTCAGAAACACACAAGATGAGCACAGTGGTTAACTTAAAGATAACTGCTGAATTAAGAAGACTGTTCTTAACAGAAATTAGTTTGAGAAAATGCATTGCTGCGTATACCATGAAGTATGTTATATCTATGTAAATTCTATTATGCTTACTGTGTTTTCCGTAAAAACATTTAATTATTCAAACAATTCGGATGTAAGCTATGTTAAAATGTTTTTAATGTGATTTCTCCTAACACTTTTTCAGAAAAAAAGGCAAAATGGGTTTATTAAAATGTACCACTTTTATTACAGCCTGAAAGATTTGTAAATCTTGGTATCGAGCCACCAAAGGGAGTCCTACTTTTTGGGCCTCCTGGCACTGGAAAAACACTATGTGCCCGAGCAGTAGCCAACCGGACTGATGCTTGTTTTATAAGAGTAATTGGATCTGAGCTTGTTCAGAAGTATGTAGGAGAGGTAAGCAACACAATTCAAATATTCTTTGAGGGAAATATGTTTAATCATATGAAATGCTTACAAATGGTTTTGTCATATTTAATACCTCTTTTGACAGTTGGAGCCTTTGGTTAAAGAAACATACATTATCAAGCCAAATGTGACTAATTGTTTATGCAGCGATATGTTGTGTGATAAACCTTAACATTGACCAATAAAATAAACCTTTTTATTATTCTGAATTTAAACTAATCTCTAAAATGCCTTTGCTGAATTAATTTATTTATTCATTCATTTATTAGGGAGCAAGAATGGTTCGTGAACTTTTTGAAATGGCCAGAACTAAAAAAGCATGTCTTATATTCTTTGATGAAATTGATGCAATAGGAGGTATGTGTATTTTTACTTAAATGGATATGTGTTATTCATCTTCTGGTTCTAGTTTAGATTTTGTAAATCTGAATGCAACCCATATTTAATAATGCATAGGCACCATTTGATAGGATAGTGTTTTGAAATTGACAGATTTTTTCAGACGTAATTGTCCAAACTGTTCATAGCTGAATACATTTTAAAATATGACACAAATGTAGTAAAACATCACTAACATTTAAATTAAAAAAACAAGCCATGAAAATTTAATGTGTAGTATTATTTAGTTGGTTGGGGAATTTCATGTTAATAATGGTGTCAAAGAAATATTATAGACATTGAGATACAGGACAATGCAAGAAAAAATGGTGCCAAAATTTGTGCTACCAATTTGCACATCTGTTTTTGCACCTCACTTCCATGATCGTCCTTTTGTAATTCTGAATTGTTGGCTTGTATTG
Source organism: Erpetoichthys calabaricus (assembly GCF_900747795.2). Taxonomy (NCBI): domain Eukaryota; kingdom Metazoa; phylum Chordata; class Cladistia; order Polypteriformes; family Polypteridae; genus Erpetoichthys; species Erpetoichthys calabaricus. Next base: position 214,562,092 of record NC_041394.2, on the reverse strand, counting down.
TCATTAATAAAACAGACAAATTTTTATTCTTCACTACATTGCTTTTTGATCAACAAGTGTACTAAGAACAGATTTTGAAACACATCGTCCGCACTCAAGTGTTTCAGATGATATACAAATAATAGTCCTCACCCCCCAAAGGATGCCCAGGGCTGCAGGGATTAGAGAAAAAATATTTTATGGGGCAAACGGTAACCTGGGTAAACATGGAAAAAGGCTTTTAAACTGAAGATGATCATAGTGCATTCCTACTTAATTACATGACAGACATATGCAATGCCAAATCTCAAATTATTGAGTGTTCACCTTCAAATTGGAAATTAAAATAAAGCAAGAACATATGTAAATCTCTTCACTACAAGTATTTATTTCACGCTGCTGTGTTACTTTTTGCCAACACAGGAGCTCGTTTTGATGATGGGGCTGGTGGTGATAATGAAGTCCAGCGTACTATGCTAGAGCTTATCAATCAACTGGATGGTTTTGACCCCAGAGGAAATATTAAAGTTCTTATGGCAACCAATCGACCAGACACGTTGGATCCAGCTCTTATGCGACCTGGAAGACTTGACAGAAAAATTGAATTTAGTTTACCAGACCTTGAGGTTAGTATTCTCTAAGACTATTCAATGTAAATACACCTATAATGCAAAAATTAACACATAAAATGCTTCCTCCATTGAATTTATGATGGCAAGCTGCAATATAAAAAGCACTTTAAGTGACCTCCTGTAATGGAGTGAATTTAGCTGCCATGTATTACCAGGAGCAAGTTTAAGAGAATCTTGTGATGCTTATATATAGTGACACAACAATACTATTTTTTTTTTTTTTTTCTTTTCAGACCGAGTGTGACTACCGATACTTGTTTTTCAGTATTTGTCAATACCAAAATCATTGTAGTGAGGCTGGTAGTTCTCCATCAGCTGTCAACTTCATTGTTAACATTAAATATTAGACTCATAATTTGGAGTAAAATAATTCAAAATTGAACAAATAACTCTGAAGTGTACAGTACATAGATTACACCATTTTTCACAATTTATATAATCATTCAAATTTCACAGAAAAAAAACCACGTATACTTAATGTATATAAGCCATGCCAACATTGCTTCAACTCTTTCAACATAGGATGCAGTAGTACAGCACAGGAATTGGGCTAAACATAACAAGAACATTTCAGTTACTGGTATCTCGTTTTATGAGATAGCATCAGTAGCTCAGTAGAGTAAAGGTATAAAGATAAAAAATCATTGGGGAACACATAAGTGGCACATTCCTTTTGATGAACAGAAGCATCCCTTCATGTTCAAATGTAAGCTTGTTTCTGGTTTCATTAACAGTATTAGACGTTGCACTAAATAATCTCTCACTCTGTACACTACTGCATGGAGCTGAAAGGTATTTCCTTGGCATCTGAGACAAACTGAGGAACTGCACTTTGTTAGCTGACCAGTACATAAGTGGTTTGTCTGAATGAGAAACTGGTGTCTCTCTCAGGTATGTTTCCAGCTGTATGGCAGCAGCTACTGGAACACAGTGCACTGATGCCACTGTATGTTCATCTGCGATCTCATTTAACATACAGTCCAAACTACTACTTAGCTGGTCCTTCCAGGGACTTTTGGAAAACGGTACTGCATAATCCTGTCCAGCTGCCTCTGGGCCACACAATTACAGTAACTCCAGGAACACCATCTCTTTGGCCTCCTTGGCTGTATAGACATTTATAAAGAACCAATTCTCATTTCTACCACAGGAAACATTATTTCTGATTATATGAATGCCAGTTTTATGTCCATTCAATGGACAATTTTTGATACTTGAAGACATTTTATGTAAGTAATTGAAGAGAATGTCCAAAAATGCTACATATTTAAATAAATTGTGTCAGTTAAGGGTTTTTTAATTAGCCATCCTAGAGAAGTAATTAATAATACATTCCTCAATTTTATTTACACATAGTCATGTTCATGACACAAATTTGTGAAAATCTATTGCTGACACTTGCAGTTTCAAAAGAATATCTATCTATCAGAGTGGGAATGAGATACACTGCATTGAATGAATTTTTAGTAGTGAGTATATGGAACATTAAATAATGATTTGGGATAGAAATATGTGATCTTTCTTAGACAAAAGCAAAAATAACATTGCTCTAGTAAAATAATCAGTTTGAATGTAGAGTCATCAATATTGATGCAGACACACAGTAAAACCAACATGTAACTTTTATATTCTCTGCTTGTTTGCAGTGTTATATAATAAATGACAAAACTCTACACCAGTAATACTTTACATTATGAAACAATAATGAGGTATTGCATGGACTTCTATTTCGTCATGTTCTGACAGATGCATCAGATAGCGTATTTTGCAAAGAAACACTCTTCACATCTATAAAAAATACATTTCTTGTAATACAGTTGAAGTTAGAAGGTTACGTACATTTAGGGTGAGTTCTTTAAAACTCCCTTTATAACCCCTCCACAGATTTTCTACTAGCAGACTATAAATTTGGCATATTGTTTAAGACATCTACTTTGTGCAGGAAAAAAGTGATTATTTCTAACAATGGTCAAAGACAGATTATTTCACTTTTTATTGACTATATCACAATTCCAGTGAGTCACAGTTTTACATACACTTACCAGTTCCTTTAAACAGTTTGGAAAATTCCAGAAAATGATGTTAAGCCTTTAGACAATTAGTGTCTGATAGCCAAGTTAATATGTGGATATATGTTAAGGCCTACCATCAAACTTACTGCCTCATAGCTTGACGTAATGGGAAAATCAAAAGAATTCAGCCAAGACCTCAGAAAAAAAAAAAGATGAACCTTGATAAATCTGATTAATCCTTGAGAACAATTTCCAAAACCCTGAAGGTTCCATGTTTTTCTGTACAAACAATAATATGGAAGTATAAACACCATGAGACCACACAGCCATCATACCATTCAGGATGGAGAAACATTTTGTTTCCTGGGGCCTCATGTATAAACGGTGCGTACGCACAGAAATGTTGCGTACGAACCTTTCCACGCTCAAATCGCGATGTATAAAACCTAAACTTGGCGTAAAGCCACGCACATTTCCACGGTAACTCATTCCTTGGCGTACGCAATTTATCCGCCCGGTTTTGCAGACTGGCGGCACCCAGTGTCAAAGCAGTGCTACTGTTCCTGTGTGATCACTCTTTCTTTCTTAAATCCACATTCCTGGCGTGGCTTTATAAATACACTGAAATTAACTGCATATTGTTTATTAGTGTAATGCATCTGATTGTAATTAACCTGTAGCAATATAATGGTCCAGGGAATAGCCATAGTATTCCAAATACCATAACTGCTTTAGCGTTGTAACTCTCACTGCATCTTCTTTCAGCTGCTCCCGTTAAGGGTTGCCACAGCAGATCATCTTTTTCCACATTACTCTCACTGCACCACTCAGAGTATTTATATTACTGTATCTGAGTGGGAAATCACAGCAGCAGCTGATTGGAAAGAGAATTATCGGTACACAGCATGAAGCAGATGCTGCCTGAGCCACAGCAAACGCTTTAGTCCCTGTACGGACTTCGCGGTTTAGAAACAGTTTCATCCCAAGAACTCTAAACACTAAATCAGTCCATCAACTGCTCCTTATATAATTGTTTACTTATAAGTACAATCACCTCACTGTAAACTTGCACTACAGTTATAATATTGCACAACCTGCGCCACTTTATAAAGCGCGTATTTACATGTGATGACGGTATTCATTTCTAAGACGAAATGCAGCAAAACATGTTGATTATATTATACAGATAAAACTTTAACTTCATTTAAATAATCTGTATTGTTAATAATTAAACATGTGAGGACACGGTGCCGCAGCGCTAGCTAGTTCAGGGATTGTTCCTGCATTGCGCTGTATTATTGCTGGTGCTGACGCGACACTGGAAAGATAGACGGATATAATAATTAAACATGTACTACTAAGATATTTCAATGTTCCTTAAAAGTTTTGAAGAATCGAAGTTCTAAGCTTACAGATGGCTTCACGTCTATTACATAGCTTATTGTGTGGCGATTGAGTTTTTGGAGAAAGAAAAGTAAGGACAGGAATTGGAGGTTAGTACGTTTGAAAGAGACAGTACTGCTGTGATAAATTATTTAACTGAAGGTTGCGCATGGCGCAGCAAGCCTCTTGCGTGAGACATGAACAAGCACTGCGCCACCGTGTTCCCATGTTTAATAACATGCTTTCATTCCTATCATCATGAAAAAGATATCACGTATACATCTCAGTATTTTAATTATTCAGAGAGCTGTAATATCAAGAATGTAATGGAGTATGTGTCCTGTCGGAGAAAGAGAAAGCCCGTTTAAAAAGCAGGTAGTGATTCATACACATAGAGCACATAGAAGATCAAATACAGAACAAAGCATTTAACATGCCACTTTAGTTACAATAGGATTTGAGAAACTAGTAAATTAAACGATTTTAAGATGAAGTTTAAGATGTTCTACTTTAATGGCAAAATAAACTACGTGATTAAAGTGGAAATTTCGAGATTAAAGTTGACATTTCGTGCTTTTTTCCCCACTGTGTGCCTTTTTTTTTGTTTGTACCCTAATAAGCTTTCATATGACACTCAGACGGTGGGCTACGACTCGCTTTTTCACGGCGACTTTGATATGTGATTTCTTTTTTATTTCGGGCACTGTGCGACTTTGTGAAGTTGAGCCTTCGAGTTTCTCCGACACACTGTCACTTGATCAGCTTTCTTTTGTTGATTATACCACTGTTTAAACCAACAAATAGTACGTTTTTCCTTTGCCTCCACTTGGTATTCGCTGAAATTCTTATATTTTCTCCCGTGCTTTTCCCATTGTCTTTTCACAGAAGGCTATTTATATTGATTTGCATATTCAAAGAGGCGTAATTCTGGGAGGAGTTGGGGCGGGACAGAAGGCGCGTGCACGTGCGTTACTTTTCACGCAAATCGGGATTTATGTAGTAGAAGAACGTGAAAGTATGCGTGCGCACAGATTCCTGCATCTGGATTTTTCTGTGCGTACGCACAATCCCGCTTTTGTGCTTACGCCATGTTATAGTGTGAGTTCTACGCACGGCGTTATACATGAGGCCCCTGGAGAGAAATTTACTTTGGCACAAAAAAGTGCAAATCAATCCCAGAACAACAGCAAAGGACCTTGTGAAGATGCTGGAGGAAACAGGTAGACAAGTATCTAAATCCACAGTAAATCAAGTACCATATTGACATGACCTGAAAGGCTGCTCAGCAAGGAAGAAGCCACTGCTCCAAAGCAGCCATAAAAAGCCAGACTGCAGTTTGCAATGACACATGGGAACAAAGTTTTACCTTCTACAAAAATGTTCTCTGGTCTGATGAATCCAAGATCGAGCTGTTTGGCCGTAATGACCATCATTATGTTTGGAGGAAAAAGGGTGAGGCTTGCAAACCACAGAACACCATCCTAACAGTCAAGCATGGGGGTGGGAGCATCATATTGTGGGGGTGCTTTGCTGCAGGAGGGACTGGTGCACTTCACAAAATAGTTAGAATCATGAGGAAGGATAATTACATGGATATACTGTAGGAATGGGCCAAAATTACAGCAACTTATTGTAAGAAGCTTGTGGAAGAATACCCAAAAAGTATGGCTCAAATTAACCATTTAAGGGCAATGATACCACATATTAAAGTGTATGTAAACTTGTGATCCACTGAAGTCGGTATAGTCAATAAAAAGTGAAATACAATTGTCTGTGAAAATTGATGGAAATAATTACTGCTGCCCTACAAAGTAGATGTCTTAAATGATGTGCAAAATTTATAGTTTTAGTATAAAATCAATGGAGGGTTTATTATTAGTGAGTTTTAAAGAATTCATCCTAAGTATATGGGAACCTCTGACTTTAACTGTATGATCTGCCAAAATTACTATGTATATTCTGTGACCCATGAGCATTTCATTTCATTGAGCAAATTACAAAGTGACAAATGGGCATTTATCATGTCCGAAACATTTAGATTACAAAAAGGCTTAGAAAGTAACATTTCCAAATTAACTTGAAAAATACGTAGCTTAGTTTAAATAGTGAAGTTATTTTTATTTTAAATAAAGCCATCTTAGCATTTACCATTTTGTTTCCCCATTAAAAATAGAGTGTGTGACCCAGAAAAAGCAAACCATAGCACATCACATGGCCTATTAAATGGTCATAACTTGAATCAAGTAGAGTGGTGATGCTCAGTGTCCTCTAAGCATTCCACCTTAGCATACTCCCACTTAAAGTGCCCAGCTATATTACGGCCGACTGTCACAGCATCCGCAACACTTTGCTGTACAAAAATTACCCCTGCCACTGCCGGTCAGAGTGTATGAGCAACACAGGAAAAGCTTGGGACACCAATGTCATCAATTGATCGTCAAGGACAATATTCTGAGCAAGCACTTCTGTAATTTTCACTGCCCATGCTTATCGTTTTGATATTTTTTTTTCTGTTTTTGCTAGAAGTCTGCTTCAAGGTTGGCAGACTCTAGACTCAATATTGTGAACAGCCAGACATCATGTGTTCACTGTGTTTTTGTCATCGTACCCCCACCCCGATTTACATATTTTGTGGACATATCAATGGTATTGTTGCATCCCTACATGTGTATTCCGATGCATGTGTTATAGTAACTGTAAGTTTTCATGAGTGAAAGACATTAACCCATCAAGGATATAGTTGTCTTGTTGTTTACACACGACATCCTATAGATATGTTAGATGTGCCTTGCTGAAAGAGATGAAGAAAGAGAGCTGGATTTGTTAGCTTTCGGCGGGGGTGTACTGATTTATGCTGCCTACTATATATTGTAAAGGACAGCAGGCATGGGCATGGCATCCCAACCTGGGATAGGACATGATTTATTAAATATCTGGGACACGGCCGTATTGAATGGCCAAGGAGAAAGGCAGGTTAAATATGCTATTAAGTTAGCAAGAATGGATCAAAGTTCCTCACCTGACTGGGAAGCCAGTGTAATTGAACGGGGAAGATGATGTATTCAGATCAATAGCTCCCCAATATGCTAGGTGGCAGCATACCCAGGCTTAGGATTCCCACACGGACACCTGCAAAGCATACTGGGAGCTGTAGTCCCATGACGCAGCCCTGTTGGATTCATTCGGGTCTGCCAGGGGGAGCTGCAGGGATTAGAAATCCGTGCTTTGCCTGGGTTTCTGTTCAAACAAGAATAGCTTCCAGTGAGCTCTGCCTTGGCACCGGAAATGCTCCTGGGTCCAAGAAAAAAGAAACTCCTCAACCTCATACAGATGAGGTGGGGTCAGGTGTGCAGGATAGACAAAGCTTGCCTCGAAGGAGTGGAGGTGAATCAAGACAGGAAGAGGGAGAAAAGAATTAGGATTTGTGTTGGTGTCTGTTAAAAGAAGCCTTTTTGTAAGGTAATTTATAATAATAAACCTTACATTTGCACCAAGAACTTGGGTCTATATGGTTGTGTTTGGGTTGCTGTATCACCCCCTGCTGGTCACAATATTAAAAGCTCTGATTAACACTGTGCTGTATAGAAACATAATAATAAAAAAGTTACTCGGAAAAATAAAATCTCAGATTTGCCAGGAAGCACGGCAGTGAACGAGCAATGTGCTGTAGACAAAGGTTTTGTGGCCAAAAACTAGTCTTTTTAGCAGCAATGGAGTGTGGTGGCAGCCTCATTTTATGCTAATGAGTATATAAGCAGAGGTGGACATCTTGATAAATTATTGGATTATGTTATGTTGGACATTGTTTTGTCCTTCTGAAATCAGAAAATTGGGAGAGCATTCAGTGTCATTTGTACCCATGTCTGCTCTGTTAATAATTAATACAGTAATCCCTCCTCCATCGCGGGGGTTGCGTTCCAGAGCCACCCGCGAAATAACAAAATCCACGAAGTAGAAACCATATGTTTATATGGTTATTTTTATATTGTCATGCTTGGGTCACAGATTTGCGCAGAAACACAGGAGGTTGTAGAGAGACAGGAACGTTATTCAAACACTGCAAACAAACATTTGTCTCTTTTTCAAAAGTTTAAACTGTGCTCCATAACAAGACAGAGATGACAGTTCAGTCTCACAATTAAAAGAATGCAAACATATTTTCCTCTTTAAAGGAGTGCGCGTCAGGAGCGGAGTCTGTCAGAAAGACAGAGGAAAGCAAACAAATCAATAGGGCAGTTTGCTTTTAAGTATGTGAAGCACCGCGGCACAAAGCTGTTGAAGGCGGCAGCTCACACCCCCTCCATCAGGAGCAGGGAGAGAGAGAGACAGAGTTTGTTTTTCAATCAAAAATCAATACGTGCCCTTCGAGCTTTTAAGTATGCGAAGCACCGTGCAGCATGTCGTTTCAGGAAGCAGCTGCACAAAAGATAGCAACGTGAAGATAATCTTTCAGCATTTTTAGATGAGCGTCCTTATCGTCTAGGTGTGCGAATAGCCCCCCTGCTCAATCCCCCTACGTCAGGATTAGAGAAAGTCAGCGCAAGAGAGACAGAAAAGTAAGCCGGGTAGCTTCTCAGCCATCTGCCAATAGCGTCCCTTGTATGAAATCAACTGGGCAAACCAACTGAGGAAGCATGTACCAGAAATTAAAAGACCCATTGTCCGCAGAAACCCGCGAAGCAGCGAAAAATCCGCGATATATATTTAAATATGCTTACATATAAAATCCGCGATGGAGTGAAGCCGCGAAAGGCGAAGCGCGATATAGCGAGGGATTACTGTATTCACAATTTGAATACAATTAAGGGAGCAAATTCCACAGAAATTGGTGAATTAAACAATATGGTAGAAGAAAGTAAGACATTTAAAGCTATGGTAAAAATTAAATTTTTTATCTGATATTTAAATTTAAAAAAAAAAAAAAAAAGACATCTTTTTTTGAATGTAAAATAAGAGAAGCAAAGCCAGCTAATTTCAACAGCGAGATCAATTCGATGCAAGTATGACTCTCTGATGTGTGAAATTCATGAGAGAATTCATTAGAGTCTTCAGTGACTGAGCAGTTTGCATTTGCAGCCGTGATACTCTGGGACAAGTCAAGAAAGCCTTTTATTAGATAAACGCATTTTATGTTGAAAATAATTGTATGTCTTGTAAGATAGAGAATTTATATTTGTAAAAGAAGCCAATGTGTTTCTGGCTGTAATGGACAAAATATGTCCTGTTTATAAGAGTGTAACACATTTTTAAATAGCGTGCTCAGTATTGACCAAACGCTCAATAGTTCACGTGCTGTAAGTTTCAGCAGATTGTGTTTGCTTATTTTTGTGACTTAGTTGGAGATCGGACCACATTGTAGTTCATACAGAAATCTAAATAATTCTAAAAGATACTTTTTTTTTTTTTTTTTGCGCTTGTGTTACCATTTAATTTCAGGCACACACATTTTGTTGCACTTGTGACAGTGAATAACATATTGCTAGATACTCTAACATAACATGGAATTAAAAGAAGATATTTAATCAAGGTTTGCAAGGGAATTATGATCTGAATAAAAGTGTTTGAAGCAAAGGTAGACAGCCAAAGTGGGAAATTCTGCTTAGCTTAGCACTTTAGAGGTTATGATTCTGAAGAGAACTTTAAATAATTTAACAGTGTTTTTAAAAATGCATTGCATTCTAATTTAACATGGAAAATGTTATGTTGAAAAAATTGAATTTGAACTTTTGAACTGTGTTTCAGGGCCGAACTCATATATTTCGAATTCATGCTCGTTCAATGAGTGTTGAAAGGGACATCCGATTTGAATTGCTGGCCAGACTTTGCCCCAACAGCACAGGTAAGTTGAGTTTTTAATGGATTAAAAAAAAAAAAAAAAACGGCCTTCACCTTTGTGCAAATTCATTTCTTTAGAAGTTGTTTGGGTTGTCATTACTTGTCAAAATGAACCCATATCAGTAGTGCTGTGAGTTGTGTTTCTTTATTATGAACTGTTGGATTCTGTATATTTTTCTAGGTGCCGAGATTCGCAGTGTTTGTACTGAAGCAGGGATGTTCGCTATTAGAGCTCGCAGGAAGATTGCTTCTGAGAAGGACTTCCTAGAGGCTGTCAACAAAGTCATCAAATCTTACGCAAAGTTCAGTGCTACTCCAAGATACATGACTTATAACTGAGTCGAATTATTATTTTGGTATGAGGTATAGGCATACTTTGTAATTGTATTTTGCTGAGGTCAGTATATATGAAATTACTGTTTTCATCAAGAGATATAAACTGCTAGTAAAAATTAAAATTGAAAAAGATGTCTGTTTTCTAGTGCTCCATTACTTAAAATGTAGATTCTGTGTTTGCCTAGAGTTTGCTATCGACCCTTATGGTTTCCTTCCCGTATTCCAACAGCTCATGTTGGGTTAATTGACAATTCTAATTTGAACCTGTATGAGCGAGTCTGTCCACAGGTGGCATATTCTTCTTGACCCTGACCTGGATAATCAATTTAGAAAATGGGTGGCTGGACAGTTATCTCTCTAGATCTTTATAGCTTTTCTGAAAGACAATTTCACACATTTTGTTAGAATTTTTTATCCATGTATCATTTTTCACAAGACCAACAATACGTCATCTGTGCTTTGTTGAATATAATACACCTTTTTATTTCAGATATTTCTACTTGGTTTATTATATAGCACATCACAACCATAATAGCTCCTATGAAACAGTTTTGTTGGTGATGAGTCCGTAGCAGAGGTAAAACCATTATTGGGCTAGTCACCAAACTCCCTCTAACCACTTACTTTGGTCTTGAGCATCCCTAAGGCTATTGACAAAAAGACTTTAAATGTTACCTCTGGGGTGATGCTCTGGCTTGCTGCAGAAATTGAAGGAAGATGCAGTTAAATTGAAAGGTTTGTTTTTACATAAATGAACCAAAATACAATGAGAGAAGCAGGAAGACTGACAAGTTTAAATGTAATTGCTATAATGAGGTACTAGCAATGCAGCAGGTAGTCGTTTCATCTTAAATGATTCTGAAAAAAGTCCCTGATCCATAACATGCCAAATGTCAGTTCATGCCACTGACTAATAGTATGTATCAACAACAAAGTATTGTGTAGACCAAGTAATAAAGTTGAATTAAGTGTACCCCTAACCCAGTTGTGACCATGATTGTGGCTGGTCATGAAAATAAACATAAGTACAAAACATGGAAGTGTAGGTCGTCTCTTAACTTCACTTATTTACAGACTTCATGTTTTTGGGTGCAGCACACTTGAGCCAATAATAATCTGAGAAGTAGAAACAGATGGATTATATAGTTGGACATAAGTACAAGATTAGCAGTGCATACTCTCCAGGTAAATCAGCCCCAGAGTTAGAGGTGTCCATCTGTTTTCAGGACCCAGTAAAATTGGACAGTGAATTCAATACCTCAGAGAGGCTGCAACATCAGCAACTGCACTACTATGTCATGCTAGCTTGCATCTTGTGAACCTAAAGATCAGTTTCCAGATTAAGTTATGTACATGGAGAAGCATTTAGCAACTGTGTATTGTCTAAAATTCAAAAACAACAATAGCTTGTGTGGTTAGTGTGTGAATCAACAAAAGATAACGGTCTTTAAAAATTATTAATAGCTGTTCCCTAGCTCTGCACAAACTGTCGATTCAGGTAATGTGCAAAATCTGCTTCTTATATATTTTTATATACTTAATGTATTATTTACTAGTGCATTTGTCTGAACAGAATTAAAAGAACAAATACAGTAAAATAAGAAAGCAGTCTCATTTTTTATGAAATCAAGAGTCTTTTAGTAAAAAATCAGTTGTTAGTTTGACATGCGGTAGATTAAGGTGTACAGGTCATTTTGGGTTTATAATTGGATTGTTTCTTCCAATTTATTGTTGAGGTTACAGTTTGAAATTGTTTATTGTTCAGATTCCTTCTGGAAGAGATGTTTATCGGCCTGCCTCACAATGCATCTCACAAACTCGTTGTGACATACTGAGGTCATACAAGTACTCTGTACACGTGACACTAATATTACAAACGAATGTGTCCAGATATGTGTTATGATTTACAAGTCTTAAAATGTCCTTTGTTGTACTACAGCTTGCATGTTAAATGATTAACATGACACATTTTGGAAAATGATGATTATGTAAACCAAGCACACAAAAATCAGGCTTCCTTGAAGCAGCCTTACAATGATGTGTAATCTTAATGACTTATGATTGGCTCACATACTTTAGGTTGAGAAATGTGGTATCATCAAAATGAAAGTGGAGAACTGTATACTCTGTATAGTGTTTATTTATACACATGTATAGTATACGCATACATATTCACATATCTGTCTATATGATTGCTAAATTTCAAAGTTAAATGACACCTTTTATTGGCTAACTAAAAAGATTACAATATGCAAGCTTTCGAGGCAACTCGGGCGCCTTCTTCATAAGAGGCCTGAGTTGCCTCAAAAACTTGCATATTCACACCTTTTATTGGTTAACTAAAAAGATTACATTTTGCTTGGCTTTTCTCTACATTCATAATGGCTAACACGGTACAACACCCTAGTACTAAATTTAAATGCTAAAGGACAGTTTCTTAAATAAACTGGAATCTCAAAATGGTATCCTAATTTGTCAGTTGAAAAAATGTGCCAGGGAATGACACACATCTGTACTGAATTTTACATGGTAAAGTATTACATGTAGGTAAGTAAATATGTTAGATCTGAATACATAATTGGAAGTCTAAAACTTAAAAGTACACCTTTAGATAGATAGATACTTTATTGATCCCAAGGGGAAATTCACGTTTATGAGAATATAATTCACCTTTATGAGAAGGGCCTAGGAGTCACAATAGACTCATCACTATCAACATCCACACAGTATATAGAAGTGTTCAAAAAGCCAACAGGATCTCAGGTTATACAGTGCATCCGGAAAGTATTCACAGCGCATCACTTTTTCCACATTTTGTTATGTTACAGCCTTATTCCAAAATGGATTAAATTCATTTTTTTCCTCAGAATTCTGCACACAACACCCCATAATGACAACGTGAAAAAAGTTTACTTGAGGTTTTTGCAAATTAAAAATAAACAAACTGAGAAATCACATGTACATAAGTATTCACAGCCTTTGCTCAATACTTTGTCGATGCACCTTTGGCAGCAATTACAGCCTCAAGTCTTTTTGAATATGATGCCACAAGCTTGGCACACCTATCCTTGGCCAGTTTCGCCCATTCCTCTTTGCAGCACCTCTCAAGCTCCATCAGGTTGGATGGGAAGCGTCAGTGCACAGCCATTTTAAGATCTCTCCAGAGATGTTCAATCGGATTCAAGTCTGGGCTCTGGCTGGGTCACTCAAGGACATTCACAGAGTTGTCCTGAAGCCACTCCTTTGATATCTTGGCTGTGTGCTTAGGGTTGTTGTCCTGCTGAAAGATGAACCGTCGCCCCAGTCTGAGGTCAAGAGTGCTCTTGAGCAGGTTTTCATCCAGGATGTCTCTGTACATTGCTGCAGTCATCTTTCCCTTTATCCTGACTAGTCTCCCAGTTCCTTCCGCTGAAAAACATCCCCACAGCATGATGCTGCCACCACCATGCTTTACTGTAGGGATGGTGCCGGGTTTCCTCCAAACGTGATGCCTGGCATTCACACCAAAGAGTTCAATCTTTGTCTCATCAGACCAGAGTATTTTCTTTCTCATGGTCTGGGTCTCCTTCAGGTGCCTTTTGGCAAACTCCAGACGGGCTGCCATGTGCCTTTTACTAAGGAGTGGCTTCCGTCTGGCCATTCTACCATACAGGCCTGATTGGTGGATTGCTGCAGAGATGGTTGTCCTTCTGGAAGGTTCTCCTCTCTCCACAGAGGACCTCTGAAGCTCTGACAGAGTGACCATCGGGTTCTTGGTCACCTCCCTGACTAAAGCCCTTCTCCCCCGATCGCTCAGTTTAGATGGCCAGCCAGCTCTAGGAAGAGTCCTGGTGGTTTCGAACTTCTTCCGCTTATGGATGATGGAGGCCACTGTGCTCATTGGGACCTTCAAAGCAGCAGAAATTTTTCTGTAACCTTCCCCAGATTTGTGCCTCGAGACAATCTTGTCTCGGAGGTCTACAGACAATTCCTTTGACTTCATGCTTGGTTTGTGCTCTGACATGAACTGTCAACTGTGGGACCTTATATAGACAGGTGTGTGCCTTTCCAAATCATGTCCAATCAACTGAATTTACCACAGGTGGACTCCAATTAAGCTGCAGAAACATCTCAAGGATGTTCAGGGGAAACAGGATGCACCTGAGCTCAGTTTCGAGCTACACGGCAAAGGCTGTGAATACTTATGTACATGTACTTTCTCCATTTTTTTTATTTTTAATAAATTTGCAAAAATCTCAAGTAAACTTTTTTCACGTTGTCATTATGGGGTGTCTGCGGTGGGTTGGCACCCTGCCCGGGATTGTTTCCTGCCTTGTGCCCTGTGTTGGCTGGGATTGGCTCCAGCAGACCCCCGTGACCCTGTGTTCGGATTCAGCGGGTTGGACAATGGATGGATGGATGTATTATGGGGTGTTGTGTGTAGAATTCTGAGGAAAAAAATGAATTTAATCCATTTTGGAATAAGCCTGTAACATAACAAAATGTGGAAAAAGTGGAGAGGAGAGCGACTATGCAGATTCCATGTCTAAGAGGTATGAACTATAAGGAGAGACTGAGGAGCTGAGCCTTTGCAGTTTTAAGCAAAATAAGATTAAGATGTGACGTGAATAAAGAGTTTGAGTACGAAACTGAATTTTATAAGTATGAATTGAATTAATAGAGTGAATTGAGACGGTCACTTTAAAATGAGTTCATCAAGAACACGGAGACAGTTGGAAACATGTTAGTGGTAAAGTTTGCATGAACATCAGCAAATTTCTTTTTACATAAAGAATCACAGACACATGGATTAGTTACAAAGTAGTGTGCTAGAGAGTTGGACTTTAGGGACCTTCAAATCTTGACTTTGCCATTTTAGAGCAATTAGCTGGATAGGATTGGCAATCTTTGTTGAACTAAATGGCCAATTCTCCTCAAAAATTTTCTTATATTCTAATAATAATCTTTACCTCTTTACCTTTCTTGTCATTTTATTTTGAACCATCTACATGAATGGATTTGGTTGAGCTTGTTGTATTGAAGAGACATTTCCAATCATAATGTTTTAATGTGGGCAGCAGGGTGGCGCAGTGGGTAGTGCTGCTGCCTCGCAGTTGGGAGACCTGGGGACCTGGGTTCGCTTCCCGGGTCCTCCCTGCGTGGAGTTTGCATGTTCTCCCCGTGTCTGCGTGGGTTTCCTCCGGACGCTCCGGTTTCCTCCCACAGTCCAAAGACATGCAGATTAGGTGGATTGGTGATTTTAAATTGGCCCGTGTTTGTGTGTGTCCTGCGGTGGGTTGGCACCCTGTCCGGGATTGGTTCCTGCCTTGTGCCCTGTGTTGGCTGGGATTGGCTCCAGCAGACCCCCGTGACCCTGTGTTCGGATTCAGTGGATTGGAAAATGGATGGATGGATGTTTTAATGTTTAGATGGGCCCAGAAAGCAGATGGTTTATTATTTTTGTTTCTTTAAACTTTAATCTGCATTTCTCTCCCTAAAATCTGTATTTTAATGAACAACAGCATCATTTATTTCTATAGTATATTTTCATATAAAGGGATTAGGCTCAAAGTGCTTTACAATAAAGTTACAAGCTAAGAAAAAACTAACTAAAATTAGATAAAACAAAGAATAAATAACATACAAAAAATAAATTATATTAATATATTAATATATTAATAATAGAGAAGTAGAGACCTTATATATAGAAACTGGTTTTTAAGTCTAAAGAGGAGTCCGATATTAAGGTCAGATGGCTGGGGAGGACAGAAAAAAAACAAAATAAAAACTGCAGTTAAGCTAGAAAAAAAAGAAAAAGAAAACAAACAATCAGCTGGGCTTTCAATTCCAAAAGACCGCTCAGCCCCCACTGTGTCACATTTCAGTCAGGACTCTGGCCCTAGATGGGGTTCAAATTCATGTTCTATGTCTTTTGATTCTTTTATTTATGTTCATGAAGCACATCATTCTTTACTTTTGCTTTTGTTTATGTATGTAAGCTGCCTTTGTTATGTTCCAAGTGTTTTATGGGTGATCCCACAAGCCACTAACTACCAGAAACTGCCCTGTCCTATAAATCTGGCAGGTGTCTTATAGTTCCTGCTCGGTTCCTTGTGAATGGGCTCTGGAGTGCCAAGTTCTTGTGCATTTGTAAATTCTAGGCGCCTTGTGATTTTTTTTTTTTGACCTTCAGCTCTGTGGTTTGTTACAGGCAATTCCATTTTGCCATGGAGCTTTATTGTGATTTGGAATGCATTTTTTGTGAATAAATCTTTTATTTTATAAAAAAAATTTGGTGCTTGCCCTTAATAACCAGGGTTTGACGGTGATATTCCCCTCTAGTTGGCATTATTGAAGTGTGTGGGACTATGTGCTTTAGAACGTCTGATTCTACCTAACATAAATGAAGACATCTATCTGATGCCACAAGGACTCCCTCCAGGTTTATTTTAGTGTTAAAATTTACTTTTAGGATGACGCTTGAAAGTGGACAGCACAGGATGACTACTAGGTGGCATCTGCACATTCATTCTCCCAGTGTCTATCTGGGCTTTTTCTGTGTAATTTAATTACAATATCACAACGATGTGCAAGTTGGGCTGGTATCATCTTTAAATAAATATACAAAACTGAAACCACCAAAAGAAAAATAAAATCATTAACTTTATTTGGCTGGGATAAAAAAAACCAAGTTAATTTTAATTAGTCATAAATCACATTGTGTTTTCTTTCTACAGTTAAATAGAAAATAACTATGGATCTTGCTTTATAAAAATACAGTCTTTAGCCTGACACACTGAGAGAACGAGATGTTATAAATATTACATGCCACATAAAAATAGAATACACAGTGCTGCACACTGACCACAAGTAAATCTTATATTTTGTACAAAAATCTGTCATGAATTTGCATTCTCCAGATCTTGAATTACCTAATATAAAGCTGATAATCTTTTTTCTATTGTTAAAATAAATATTTATTATGTGAATTAGCATGAAATTAACATTGATTTAATGAATCAGTTCTGAATTCAACAGTTCATTGATTATTTTCCTGTAAAAGTAAAACAATTACTAGACTGCTTTTTCCACAATAGCTAGGAATAATGAACTATTTATTATTTTTATAAAGTTGCACGTTTCCCCATATATCTACCATTTGTACAAGAAAATAAATAAAGAACTTGAAAACATAAATATTCTAAAATTCTACAAATAGTTTTATTTTAAAAAATAAAAACTTCTATTGTTCAAGAAAGTTTTAAGGCTATGGCAAAGTGTTTTAATAACTTAAATTTCCAGTAACACTAGTCAAAAACTTTGGAATCTATTGATTCATTTTCTTCTGCAGAAACACAAATAATTAATTCCCATCACACCACAAGTATTGTTTTCCCCACTCAGGATGAATAATTGGCAAAGTGCACAAAACGCACATGGAAGGAATTCCCAAGGCACATTTCAAAATGAATTCAGTCACGGTTTTTAGTTGTGAAACACAAAGGACTCGACTATCTGAGACGTGGCTGTCATTCACACAGATGTGGACTATGAAAAATGACTGCCCCCCCCCCCCCCATTAGTATTATAAACATCTTGAAATTGCCACCTCCGTTCATTCCAGTGTGCTACACACGGCTTCATCACATTGCAATATTTCAAAAAATGAAAAGCTGAGCGGTATTGTTCAATTTGGAATGTTCTTGTCACACACAGCCCTTTACCAAAACACTTTGTTTTTTTTTAAATTAATATTTAAAAAACCTCTTCAAAAAATAAAAACAATGTTGGCAAAAATCTACCAAATAGGCATCAACAGTTCTGTGAAATCTTCCCAGTCGTCTTTGCCTTTGAAGGACCACACTAGGATCAGCTCTTGTCCAGAATCTACTGACAGTTCCTCAAGGTGAGAAAGCACAGTATTTATCTCTGCAGTACAGAACAGCATCGTGTATTGTTGGAAAGAAAAGCTCTCTGGTCACGGAGTTTTCAAAAAAATTAAATTTGTTAAGGTCAGTTAGTACACTTTCTGTCAAAACAAAAACAAAACATATTATTCAGCATCACATTTGCAACCTTCTCAAGTGTAATTATACACATAAGCTTTCACGAAACCAAGATCCTCAAAATATACAGAGATCAGCCTGCCAATATACAGTATAATCTCTAATGTAAAGAAATTGAACATGGGCAGTAGCCAAGTCAACCATCACCTTACTTAAACATAAGAGCTCTGGTAAAAAAAAAAAATGGGATTTTCAACTTAATCAGGATAGCAAACTCATTGAAGGAAATGGGTTAACTAATGTATAATAAAGAGATATTTCTTTGTTCCTTCATATTCCTGCATTATTTTTAATTAATTTTAAATAAAAGCAAATAACAATCCATAGAATCAAATCAAAACTTAACAAAAACAAAATTCAACCCCCACCCAAAAGAAAAGTAAGAGAGGAGAGCCAGTCAACAAAACAAATGTTTGATGCAACAAGGAAGGCAGAGTATTTTTTCCCCTGATATAGAATCTTATTTTAAAATGTTATTGACTAGATCTTTCCATATTTTAGTTTGATTTTTTCCAATTTCAGAGAGGATAGAAGATCAGTTACCCAATGACTTAAAGGTGGTGAATTGGGATTCTTCCAGTTAACTAAAATAAGTCTACGTGCTAGTAGTGTGGTAAAGGCAATTATGATTTGTTTGTCCTTCTCCACTGTAAGCCCATCTGGGAGTACACCAAACAACTGTTAATGGGTTAGGAGGGATTGAGACACCAAGGCTATCTGATAGGCATCAATTAACCACCTTAACGTTAGACCTGAGCATTACTTTGGCTGCAAAAACTATGCTAAAAGTTAGTCCAGACTGTCACTATGCAACTGTAATGATGTGATTTTGCCGTTCTTTGGAGAAATTACGTCCGAGTGCAGGTTTTCACTAATTATGAAATATCTGCACTTTACCAACAATGAAGACTTTGATGAGAATACCCATCCAGCACCAAAACTGAAGAAAATTTGGGAGATATACCAGGCCATTGTAGCAAAATTTCAGAGCATTTACATTTCGGACTATGATGTCAGCATCGATGCAAGACTCATGGCTTATAAGGGCAGACCGTAAGCTTTGTCAATCTAAAACAGGATACATTTGGAATTCAGTTCTGTACACAGGGAAAGGGACAATGTTTGATCCGAAATACAATCAGTACAGCGTTGCTGACTTTGATCGATGCTCTGCTGGATCAAGGTTATTGTGTAACCATGGACAATTTTTATACTTCGCAACAGCTATTTCACATCTTGCTGAAAGCAAAGAAACACTGACATACTGTATATAGAATAGTGTGCCCCAACCATCATGGCATGCCTGAAGAATTTGGCAGAGCTAAATTACAGCAAGGTGCATTGGTAGCTTGGCAAAAGGGTAAAGTGTTTGCATTGAAATGGAAAAACAAGAAACATGTTTGTCTTCTTAGTACCATACACAATGCAGCTATGGTCACTGTACAGGCAAAAGGCAACAAACTGGTTATGAAGGCTTGTGCTGTGGATGGTGGTCTGCAGGATGACGTTGGGAGATCAAGAAGAGGAGGAGAGTGAGGGCAGAGCCAAGGATCAAATGGTGTAAGCTGAAAAAGGAAGACTGCAAGGTTGAGTTTTGGGAAGAGATAAGACAGGCACTGGGTGGCAGTGAAGGACACCTGGGCAACTACAGCAGAAGTAGTAAGGGTGTCAGCAAGAAGGGTGCTTGGTGTGACATCTGGACAGAGGAAGGAGGAAAATGAAACCTGGTGGTGGAATGAGGAAATACAGGAGAGTATACAGAGGAAGAGGATGGCGAAGAAGAAGTGGGATAGTCAGAGAGATATAGAAAGTAGACAACAATACAAGGAGATAAGGGAGAGGTGGCGAAGGCTAAAGAAAAGGCGTATGATGAGTTGTATGAGAAGTTGGACACTAAGGAGGGAGAAAAGCACCTGTACCAATTGGCTAGACAGAGGGACTGAGCTGGGAAAGATGTGCAGCACGTTAGGGTGATAAAGGATAAAGATGGAAACATAGTTACAAGCGAGGAGGGTGTGTTGAGCAGATGGAAAGAGTACTTTGAGAGGCTGATGAATGAAGAGACGAGAGAATGACAGAAAATTGCATGATGTGGAGATAGTGAATCAGGAAGTGCAACAGATTAGCAAGGAGGAAGTGAGAACAGCTATGAAGATAATGATGAATAGAAAGACCATTGTTTTTAACCAGATTGGTTAATGGAATCTTGGAAAGTGAGAGGATGCCTGAGGAGAAGAAGTGTACTGGTACCAATTTTTAAGAATAAGGGGGATGTGCAGAGCTGTAGTAACTACAGGGGCATAAAGTTCATGAGCCACGGCATGAAGTTATGGGAAAGAGTAGTGGAAGCTAGGTTAAGAAGGGATGTGATGATTAGTGAGCAGCAGTATGGTTTCCTGCCAAGAAAGAGCACCACAGATGCAATGTTTGCTCCGAGGGTGTTGATGGAGAAGTATAGAGAAGGCCAGAAGGAGCTGCATTGTGTCTTTGTGGACCTGCAGAAAGCATATGACAGGGTGCCTTGAGAGGAGTTGTGGTATGGAATGAGGAAGTCGGGAGTGGCAGAGAAGTACATAAGAGTTGTAAAGAATATGTACGAGGGAGGTGTGACAGTGGTGCGGTCTGCGGTAGGAGTGATGGATGCATTCAACATTGAGGTAGGATTACATCAGGGATCGGCTCTGAGCCCTTTCTTATTTGCCATGGTGATGGACCGGTTGACAGATGAGATTAGACAGGAGTCACTGTAGACTATGATGTTTGCTGATGATATAGTGATATGTAGTGAAAGTGGGGAGCAGGTAGAGGAGACACTGGAGAGGTGAAGATATGCTCTAGAGAGGAAAGGAATGAAGGCCAGTAGGAACAAGATAGGATACATGTGTGAATGAGAGGGAGATCAGTGGAATGGTGTGGATGCAGGGAGTAGAGTTGGCGAAGGTGGATGAGTTTAAATTCTTGGGATCAACAGTACAGAGTAACGGGAATTGTGGAAAAGAAGAGAAGAGAAAAAGAGAGTGCAGGCAGGGTGGAATGGATGGAAAACAGTGTCAGGAGTAATTTGTGACAGACAGGTATCAGCAAGATTGAAAGGGAAGGTCTACAAAACGGTATTAAGATCAGTTATGTTATATGGGCTGGAGACGGTGGCACTGACCAGATAGCAGGAGACAGAGCTGGAGGTGGCAGAGTTAAAGATGCTAAGATTTGTACTGGGTATGACGAGGATGGACAGGATTAGAAATGTGTACATTAGAGGGTCAACTCAGGTTGGACGGTTGGGAGACAAAGTCAGAGAGGCAAGAATGCATTGGTTTGGGTATGTGGAGAGGAAAGATGCTGGGTATATTGGGAAAAGGATGTTTAGGACAGAGCTGTCAGGCAAGAGGAAAAGAGGAAGGCCTAAGAGAAGATTTATGGATGTGGTGAGAGAGGACATGCAGGTGATGGGTGTGACTGAGCAAGATGAACAGCACATGAAGATATGGAAAAAGATGATCCACTGTGGCAAACCCTAACCGGAGCAGCCGAAAGAAGAAGAAGAGGACGACTATTATTTGTATCATTATTATACTTCTGAGATTTAATAAAAATGTAAAAATTTTATTAAATGCATTGCTTTTTACATGTTTTTTTGGAATAAAATGCAATGCTAAGGAGGTTAATTTGAATGTAATTTTGCCATTGTACACTACATACACCAGCACTCAGTTATCATATAACAGACAGCACTGAGAATGACCAAGCAAGTTGTCATGTCCGTGCAACAAGTAACACATCACCAGAGGATGTTGTAATGTAAATACGAGGAAGGTATAGGCACCGGCAACAGGAAAGTCAAGGAGGGAATACCACAAAGTGCAATCCCTCCAGACCAATACAAGGCGTTCAGTTCCTCCAGAAAGCACTAGCACAAGCTCCTCAGAGAACAGTCATACTGCTGTGGACACTGGCCATCTATGACATGTGGCAGGCTTAGGGATTAAGGGACAACAAGGTCTCTAGCCTGTTGTACTTGGATCAAAAGTAGGTTTCCCTGGCTCACAAAGTGATTCATGGGATTGTTATGATTAGTATTTTTGTTGAATTTTTTCTGTGTCTCCTTGGTGTTATAAATCACTTCTGGGGTTTTGATAACCCAAGGAATTAAATTCCAATATTTGTTTTGTTTTTAAATTATCAAATTGTTTTTTTTCATCTTTCAGATACACTTAGCTGGTGGAAGGGAAAAGCTGAAAGACAAATATTAATAACACACCTCTGCACCCTCCGACTAGGACGGTAACACCAACTTCACTATATTCTTTTATAATCTGGAAAGAAAAATAAAAAACATATGGTTTAGTTTTACAGATTTTTGCCCACATTAACATAAATACAGATGGGCACAAAACCAAGTATTCTTGCAATACATGTCTTTTTAAAGTAGTATATGAACTACATTCTCCTTTATATCCAGAGTAAAATAATACTTACAGATTTAAGTGTCTTTGTGCCAACTGAATCTATAAAGATGACAGGAGTAAAGTCCAGGATAATATAATGAATATGAGTGAGTGAGTCCAAAAAGATTTGTGTTTCATCTGTTTCTAAACAGTGATTTTCTTCTTTGGCGCACTGGCCATTGCTCTGAATGTCTTCATGGATTCCTTCATCCACAAGTTCATGTTTGACACTCATCTCCATATCTTTGGTCTGTAAAGACAGAGATAATCAGAGAAAGCACAACTGTTTCTGAACTATACTGCATTTCGCACATATAAAAGGATGAGGACAAAGATGACTAAAACATGTGAAACAAAAACAACTCACCCTTCTCCCAAAGACAAACCTTACACCACACAAGACAGACTTATACTTTGTTCACCCAATGGTTAGCATTACATTTTTTCCTTTATTTAAAACAAATATGTAAGATTTTTGGCCACTCTAGGTGTATGGTATTGTTTTCTAGTTTGAACACGAAGATTAGACAAGTAAGCAAACAGTTCTAATATATACGAACACATATCAGCATATTGTATGTGTAAGACAGACGATTATGGAGGTAATCAAGGATTTTAAATATTTAGGAAGAATGCACTATGATTTAATCCAAATAGTTAACCTTAAAATTGTCTAGACAATTATTTAAACTAAATATGAAATTAGAATGTCTTGTTATAGCAATACCACAGTACTGCAAAGTGCAGATTATGTTACTGCATTTTAAAACAGGAATTTAGTCTGGTGAAAAGGCATTCAAAAGCACTAAGCCACCAGAGTTTTGCAGACTCTTTGAAAATGCATTACAACCTTGGCTAAACATCATTAGGGGATTAACTGGAGACGAAGTAAGGTAGCAGTAATGATTCACACAAACCTAAACTATATGAATATCTAAACCCTTACAAAGTAAAGACTAATCCAATCTCATCCACATTTTCTCTCACCAATGAACATACTGCCTACTGTGTCATCTTTAATTACAACAAGAACCCTAATATATGATTTCCTGCAACAACACACAATTTACCCTTCTTTGTATCTGTGCATGATGTAACTATTTAATGTACATAAGGCATCCAAGTCCAGATGGAATTTTAGGGGGTGTCTCAAATAACCGTTGCAACCAATTAATGAACATCTTCAATAAAAAGTTTAATATCTTGTTGAGAGAACCTGTGGTCCCCGCTTGCTTCAAAAAGACAACAGTTATCTCTGTGCATGAGAAAACTCCAGTCATGATGAAATGCTTTCAGAGATGGAGTTCTGGGACACATTAAAAGAATATTCCAGGTCATTTGAACCACCCCTAGTATGTATATTGACACAACTGGTCCACAGAAGATGCCATATCCCTTACACTTCAGATCATCTTGGCACATCTGGAAAAAAATCTGTGATGCCAGAGTCCTGTTTATAAATCACAGCTCAGCTTTTAACACTGTGATCTCTAAACTCTTCAATTTATGACTCTGCATCAGTGTCTACAGCTGGATTTTGGACTGCTTCACCAACACAACTAAGCATGCTTATTGGCAGCATCACCTCCTCCATGTTGACCTTCAACACAGGCACACCACGGGGTTGTTGCTGAGCCCCATTCTGTATTTCTTGTTCACTTCAAACGGTGTGAGCAAACACACCTCTAACTCCATCATTAATTTTGCTGACATTATCATCATAGGCCTGCCCACCTACTAGGATGAGACAGCTTGCAGAGATGAGATTTGGTTGTGCCAGAACAATAATATTAATGTCAGCAAAATCAAGGAATGGTTCATAGAATTCAAGAAACAGATAACACCCCATCTGTATCACAGAATACTACTGTATGCTTTTAAGAGGCAGACCAGCCTTAAATTTTTTGGAGTGACTATCAGAGAGGAACTGAAATGAACACAACACATTTCAGCTATTGAAACCTCAGACCTTCGAGGAAACATCGGACTTCTCCATCTGTTTTCTGTAACTTCTACATAAGGAGTTCATCCACGGACAATGGAGTCCATCTACAGTGGTTTCATTACATCCTGGTTTGGCAACTGCTCAGCTCAATATTGTAAAGCACATTAGAGGCTGGTGAATGTGGTACACAATATTACTGGCTGCCTTCTGTTTAGCATATGTACAGTATTTTACACACACACGCACGCACACACACACACACACACACACACACACACACACACACACACACACACACACACACACAGTCACACCCTTAGAAAGGCAGCCTGTATAATATAATACCTCATACATCCTGCAGAGCAGCTTTTCTCACTACAGTAATCCCTCCTCCATCGCGGGGGTTGCGTTCCAGAGCCACCCGCGAAATAAGAAAATCCGCGAAGTAGAAACCATATGTTTATATGGTTATTTTTATATTGTCATGCTTGGGTCACAGATTTGCGCAGAAACACAGGAGGTTGTAGAGAGATAGGAACGTTATTCCAACACTGCAAACAAACATTTGTCTCTTTTTCAAAAGTTTAAACTGTGCTCCATGACAAGACAGAGATGACAGTTCAGTCTCACAATTAAAAGAATGCAAACATATCTTCCTCTTCAAAGGAGCAAATAAATCAATAGGGCTGTTTGCTTTTAAGTATGCGAAGCACCGCGGCACAAAGCTGTTGAAGGCGGCAGCTCACACCCCCTCCGTCAGGAGCAGAGAGAGACAGATAAAAAAATCAATACGTGCCCTTTGAGCTTTTAAGTATGCGAAGCACCGTGCAGCATACTTAAAAGCTGCACACAGAAGGTAGCAACGTGAAGATAATCTTTCAGCATTTTTAGACGAGCGTCCGTATCGTCTAGGTGTGCGAACAGCCCCCCTGCTCACACCCCCTACGTCAGGATCACAGATAGTCAGCGCAAGAGAGAGAGAAAGAAAAGTAAGCCGGGTAGCTTCTCAGCCATCTGCCAACAGCGTCCCTTGTATGAAATCAACTGGGCAAACCAACTGAGGAAGCATGTACCAGAAATTAAAAGACCCATTGTCCTCAGAAACCCGCGAAGCAGCGAAAAATCCGCGATATATATTTAAATATGCTTACATATAAAATCCGCGATGGAGTGAAGCCGCGAAGGGCGAAGCGCGATATAGCGAGGGATTACTGTACTCCTTTGTGGAAAACAGAACAGGACATTGACACTTGCACCTGTGGTTTCAGGGACAGTTTCTATCCACGGGTCATAAAGGTTACTGAACAGCCAGTCATAAAAACAAATATGGTATGTTTTTTGAGTATATTTATTGTATTATTAATTGCATATAATTAGATATGATGCATTCTATGCACAGTAGTATGTATGATGTTGTATTTTTTGTGTATGTCTTTTTTTGATATTGTATTACAGTCACTATTCCTAGGAGACATACTATTCTGTTGCTTATGTTGACTACTATAGACAGAAAAACCTTGTTATACATGACAGTGACATTAAACAGTAAACATGTAACAATACAGACATTGCAGAATATATTATATACAAACATGTACCTCAACACCAACGAAAACACCCAACAATTTACACGTAACTGCAGGCACACAAATACCGCTCCCTTGTAATAAGGAAATAAATGAATTTACCAGCTTTACCGCACTGCCACTTAACGAATAGGGAATCAGTCCCTAAAAAGGCATTGAATAAGCTATTGAAAATTAATTTTAAATGTAGGCAAATAAAAATGGAATTAGAAAAATACTGTTGCAATGTTTCTTAAAGAAGATTTACTCACAAGTTTAACAATTGCTTTTCTTTTCTGGTCAGCGGTCTTTTTCTGTTTTTCTTTCATTTTCTTTTCACCTTTTTTCTTAGTTTCCATTGCAGCCTGCAACTCAGCTGGATCTACTCCTGTCTATAACAACAACACTACAGCATTAAAATTGATATTAAAAAGTGGCAAAGACACACCAAATTTATTTCACCAGTAAACAGATATGACCATTTTAATGTCAGACATTAAAAAAATAATCATGTACTCCTCACCAAATCCTAAAATTATTAAATGTCATCAAAAACATCAACCATTCATAACAAACATCAGAAGCTGCTACATTCAATACTAATATTTAAAGTAACACCATTCATGCAATATTCAAATGAAATATAAAATAAAGCAGTTGAATTACACTGTAAACAAAAGCACAATTAATAAAATATTTAGGCTTCAGATCACAGACATTTTATCCATAGTAGAATTCCTTAAAATGGTAATACAGCATACACCTGTGCAATAAAAGTTAAGCAGACAACAGCCTTTAGGCTACAAAGAAATACTCAATCATATCCAGCTACAAGTTAGCCCAGGGTCTTAGAAAATTCACAGTCAAGATAAATATTACTTTTTTGTGTTGAGTCTCTATCTTATTATATAATTTCTATATATAAAGCTGCATGTCCCTGATTGACTCACTGACTGACATAAGAAATTTTTGGTATTTTGCAGGTAACCTAACAAAAAGTGAACTTAATTGTGAAAAAAATTGATCCGAGAATAGTTGGAAACAGTCATCTTATTGATGGCCTATGGCATTTGCAGAATGGTACAGATGGTAGCATGTCTCACTGTAAACCAAAAGTATTGTGCTTCAAGTCCCAATCCTGCATTGTCCTGTTTTATTTCTCATTTTTGACTTGCTCCTGCACAACTATTTAGCTGGAAGTTTAAAACGATCACTCCTTTTCATAAGTACATCATCAGTATTCTATACATTTTCCATATGTACTGTCATGATCACTGTGTTATCCATTCCATGAGAAAATCAAAATCATTTGCAGAATGCAATCCTTATTTACTACTAGGAATTGTATAAAGAGGATATCATCATCCCAATGTGTTTTATAGGATAATTACAAAGTGCTTTTGCAATGGAAGGTTACGTGACCTGCTCAGAGTCCCACAGTGAGCTGCTTGGGGAAGGGAGCAGCATTCTTTAGGTTAATAATAATAATAATAATTCATTACATTTATATAGCGCTTTTCTCAGTACTCAAAGCGCTATCCACACAGGGAGGAACTGGGAAGTGAACCCACAATCTTCCACAGTCTCCTTGCTGCAAAGCAGCAGCACTACCACTGCGCCACCTGTGAGGTTAGTGACAATGCCAGGTGCACATTCTGAACTGAATAACAGCACTAATATATATGGTTCTTAATAGGACCCGTTTCCCCAATAATTTTTAATGTACTCATTTCAGTGGTAATATTTACAAGAATACTCACAAATTTAGTTAACTTACCATTTTTTTCAAGGTATCCATGTACATATTGCTGTTTGCAAAATATAGTGGACAGTTTGCACTGAATATTTTAATAGCAGGAATTTCAACAGCCTAAAAAAGGAAAATAGTTTACTTTCATATGCCTAGCTTAAATCCCAAGGAAGTTATTTTATAACAAACATTCATGTTAAAACATACCCATTACACACTATCTGATTCAAATGATAAAGGGCAACATTTTAATAAGCTTGTCATTAGAGGATACTTAAAACAACTTTAAAATTAATACATTAGAATGCACTTTAAGTGTAAGATATTCTGACATTTATGATTAATTACATGGATTACCTTACCTCTTCAAACTCCTCAGCATCACAATACAGATCTGTTTGTGGGATCTGGCCAAGAATTCTACATTTTGGTCTGTAAACCAAAACAGGCAGACTGGTTTGCACATTGACAAAAATGATGATTCACAGCTAGAATAAGATGCTAGCAAAGGGCTGTAAGTATGGCTCTTCTATTATTATTTATTTTTGGAAATACCGGAAAAGTTTTGTCTTCAACATCTGAAACATTGCAGGATTCTTCACTTCTTATATATTTAAAATAAGAAGAAGGCATAATATTACACATATACAATTATGTTATATACAATAATGGCAAATGCAATTTTAAATCTTCAATATTAGGTTGAATAATTAATATATTGTTATTTAAATAATTAGATTTTTAAAAAATTGATCAGAGAATAGATAGATAGATAGATAGATAGATAGATAGATAGATAGATAGATAGATAGATACTTTATTAATCCCCAAGGGTTAATTCACATTTTGCGTCATCTTATTGCTGGTCTATGGCATTTGCAGAAAAGCACAGATAGTAGCACATGTCACTGTAAAACCAGAAGTATTGTGGTTTACACATATACAATGTTTGTGATATACAATAAAGACAAATACATTTTAAAATCTTGAATAGTAGAGTTTGAATAGTTAAATAGATGTTTGTCAACATACCTAATTAGATTGGAAATCAATTAAACACTTCCACAATTAATTTAAAAATATCTTTAAACAACCAGATTTTATGGCAATATCATGAAAAAATGAAAGGGAATCTAAAATTTATACATTTTTTATACAGACATTTCTAAATAATTTAAGATGTCATCAAATGCATTACATGTATCTTGAAATAAACACTAATTAGGGTACATTTAGATCTTTTACAGAGATCTCTAAAAGATAGTGACATTTTTCATAATTGTATACCTTTGGGTTCGGTAGACAATTGTTAGGACTGCAAAGCCAACAGACACCAACAATCCATAATCAAGTCCCAGGAGAAGTGATGCAATGAATGCCACCAACCAAATTGTCTAAAATAAAGAGACCAAACAAAATGTCATTCAGATAAAAATCAGACACTACAGACCCAAAGCATACAAACAAACTTTGCATATGTGTCACTTTTCCCTGGAGCCACCTAACTGGTTCTGACACTAAAATAACTTCATTCTAAATCCCCTCCCACTTTGAAACATCAAGTGTAAAACAGAAAACAGGTGGAGTTTACAGTATTTCTTTTTAATTGAAAAGAATAGCTGCTTAGCCATGCATTGGGAAAACCAAGTTGGGAGAACATGACAGGAAACTAAAAAGATTATCATTGCAAATGACTGCTTTTTAGTTTCATTCATTTAAAAAAATGCAATGTCTGCAGAGGTCTTTTCAATAAAAAAAGACAGAGAGAGAAATTAAACATGATTTTCCTTCTGTGTTATCATACAATGGTGATGAGTAAAACAGTCTTTGAAAATGTACAAATGCATGCCATTTCCTTTACAAAAAAAAAAATAACACTTTTTATGTAATGAGAAAACCTACAAAATGATAAATGGAACCAATAAAATGTTAAATGAAAAACAGTGTCACTTTTGCATCAGATAGGTAGGAGTCGTTTCAGGGACATACTAATTTATTGTGAAAACATTTAAATTCCCCATATAGTTAAAAACAGAAAGATTCAAGTTAGATCTAGTGGTGAAGACTAATTTATTACTATTACATTTCAGTTATCAAGATTGCAAGAAGCAGAATATAAAAAATATTTTTCCCTCAAGTAACTGTATGGCCCCAGACTAAATTTAGCTCAGATTATTACTTCAGATTGAGCAATTAGCAGTATATGTCATCACACGGAGTAACAGATGATTACTACTCTGTTCAAGCACTTGTTTGCTTTGGAAAGCTTAATTTACCTTTACCTACTCCTTCATGTACTGTATCTGAATTAAAATGTATTAAAACAGAGGATAAAACATGCCTTTGATTTTTGAAGTTTTTTTCCCTTCACTCAAGAAGGGCTATTGGTTTATTTCTCTAGCTAATTACTTGGTAATAGTTGTACTGCCACATTAACACTTTCTATCCACTGTAAATCTCCAGAAGTATTCAGGAACTCAGTAGTGTTTTATGTTAGGAGCAGAAACAGTGCTGCTGCATATTTAAAATAAATAATTAAAATGGGGTCTCATGAAAATCTATGAAGAAAATATACCAATATATGATGATATTTGGGTGATTTTTTTGTACAATGTCTTTTGGAAAAACTTGTGCTAGACATGAATATGTGTGTATTAAAAGTTAAAATTGCTAAGAGAAAACTATCTGGCTCAGACTCGTATTGCTCCCATCTCTCCTCAAGAACAGGGGGTCTTATATTTGCAGTGTGCATCAGTTTCAGACAGAGAAGATTATGCTCCTATTAATTTAGCCATGATTTACATTAAGTTCACTGGTTTATAGTTAATAAGATGAGACATTATTTTTTATAATGTGCTAACATTTGCTAATTTAAAAATTTTCCAGGAATGCACCGAAATATGTGCATCCATCATTTACTGTATGTACAGTACATATTCACCATTTTATAAGAAATTTAGAAATCTACAAGCAATTCATTTACTTTGAGTCTTTTTAATGGTAGTAACACTTCTAAACCACTGAGTACCTCCTTAATAGACTCTGTGCCTACTTGGAGGATTTCAACTTCTTAATACATGAAAATGTCAGGAATACCAACTGAGAACATCCGCTACTCTTCTGTATATTTTACTTCACTCCTACTGTTCCTATTACATTGCACTGGTTTTTGACTATTCTTTTACTAATAAAACAGTAGGGAAACAAACAAATCTCTGTGTTAATGCCTGCAATTCCTACCATACTCACTCCAACTACCTTTTAGGATTCAATCACTGCTCTCAAAAGCTCATAAACCCCAAGATTATTACCATATTTTTTGCACCATAAGGCACACTTTTTTTCCCCAAAAAAAGGTTGGAAATGTCTGTGCGTCTTATGGAGCGAATATTGCGTCACAGACCATGATGTGTATTACCTGACAAAAGTCGACATCCAGGGGTAGAGGGCGACAAAACTCACTGTTACGTTACAGGCATTCCCTCTGTGCTTGGAGGAATGTTAGACTCATTGACTCGGCATCTAATCCTTGCGAGTGCGTGAGTTGCGAAATGTAAACAAATATAAGCAAAGGCAAGATGGCATCTACATCTCATGAGGGAGCAAAGCGAGTGCAGAAAACAAAATACTCAGCAGACGATGTTTTGCGCATTATCACTGAGTCGGACTCTGATTTTTCAGAATCTGATTTTGTGGAGAGTGATCAGGAGATCGAACAAGAGAGTGAGGAACTGGCATCAGCTGATCTGGACACAGGTTCTTTCCTGAAGCTGCCTTTCAGCTACTGTCAGATGAGACAAACAGGTATGCAGAGCAATTTTTTGAATTGAGGGCTGTGCTTGCACCGCATTCTCATTTTTCAAACTGGAAACCCACAACAAAACACGAGATGAAGGGCTTTGTGGCATTACAAATATAGATGGGACTAGACTGGTGATATAACTTCAGGGAGCATTGGTCTAAACGTGCTTTGTCCCCTGGTGGCTTTGGACAGGTTATGCCGCGTGATGATAGGTACATGCTCCTCCAAAGTGATTGTGAGCAACTGAGCTTAATAAATTCTGACACTAGCAATGAGGACTTCTTGGGGTTTCCATAAAACTAGAAGAGTGCTTGAACCTTAAAGTCTCTCCTTATTTGTTACTGACAGTGATGATGTTTCTTAATACCGCTGTTGAATTTACATGGTTGAAATATTATTCTGCTATATTTTATTAAACATATTAGTGCACCATTTGGTTCAGAATATTTTTTTTCTTGTTTTCCTCCTCTAAACCTAGGTGCGTCTAATGGTCAGGTGCGTCTTATGGTGCAAAAAATACGGTAGTTAACTCTGCATTAGCCAAATGTATTTCTTCCCCCCAATTTCTTTCTTAGAGCATTATTTGTCCACTATGGAATTTCACTATGCTTTCAAATTTTACTTGTCATGCACTGTATATTCTTTTAAACCTGACACACTTAAGACTTGAAATACACCCTACTAAAATTAAACATAGCCATATTAGATATTAGATGCACAATCTAGCAAAACGGAGGAAAACTATATTCAGACCATTATATCCTAAAGGTTCAATTCCCTTTACCAACTTCATTACATTGTAATGATTAGTTTTGTCCCTAAACATGGTTGGCAAGGTCTTAAGAAAAATAGTAAATAAATATACCTGTATATACAGTATCACTGTCTTCCACTATTTAACAGTGTCAGATTGTGTTCCTTAAGATCTGGCCCACATATACTTAAATCTTTCCCACCAGCTTACTGTAACAGTCATTTTTTCAACATTAGATTATATACTGCAAATGTATCATAGAAATTAATAGAATATTTAGAATATTGTTTTCATATAGGTACTTTTTAATTTAATTTCCATAATTTTGCATGGCACATAAGTAAGGTTTATTAGTCTGTAATTGGAGTCACACTTGCAACTTTCCAGTCCTTTCTCAAGTGACTGCTCAAATATGCCTAATAAGTGTTTATTGATGACATCTTTTATTTCTTTGGTAAAATCCCATCAGGTCCAGGGGTGTTATTAATTTTCAATGTATTGAAAGCTTGAAGCATATGTTGCTTCTAATTTAAAATTATTAAATAAAAAAGCCTTTTTTTTTTTAAAAAAAAACAAAAAACTTTTGCATGGTACAATCCATTCTTTTCTTCTTTTACAAACACTTGGGTGAAATACTTGATCAGTTCATTTGCTACTTCCTTCTCATGATTCCTTCTTCAGTGATTTCTCCATTTATGTTCCTGAGGTTTTAACTGGAATAGTACTTAAAAACGTCTTGCTGTTTGTTTTGGTTTCACTAGCAAATTTCTTTCCAGTTTCTCTTTTGAACTTTCAAATGCTATTTGTGATCTCTTGCTGTAGTGTCCGGTATTCTTTCAAGTCAGAATTATTTGGCTGACTTTTAAATTTTCTTGTACACTGATCTTTTCAGTTTTACTTTTATTATAATGCCCTTATTTATTCATTTTGGTAGATTTTTCAGTCATTTTTTTAATGGTCATAAGAATAATCTTATTTTGAGCTTGGATCAGAAAGTCATTGAAGTGACACCACCTATTATTTATAGTTGTGCTATAATGCATTCCCAATCTGTCTTTTCTATGTACTTTCTCATCCCCATAAAGTTTGCTTTCCTGAAGTTTAAATCTTTGTTTTGGGATTTTCATTTGTGTGTTTTCAAAGATGATCTCAGATCATCAGTATCAATAACATTTCTGCTTTTATTACTCTGTGTTTATTGTTTGAAAAATGACATCCAGACAGGCATTACCATGTGCTGGGCTTAAAAAACTAACTGAGTAAGAAAGCATCCATTTGCCATTAAAACTACTTCAGTTTCCTCTAAGGAACATACCATGATTTCAGGGTTCAAACTAAATTTGACAAAAAGTATGCAATATACTGTGAATTCTATGTTTTTTTTAGTCTAAACTTGAACTGTTTCACTTTAGTAGGTCATACATATTTTTTATTTAAAAGCCATTAGTTCGGAAAAAACTTCATTAAAAATTAATTTCCATTATGAACATCATCAGGCCTTTTCAAGCAGATTTCGCTAGAATGAAAATTTTCTCCAAAGTTCCGTTAATAACTATTGCATCATAATTTTACTGAACTACAAAATACCCCAAATAATCAGAGTGTACTGTGTATTGCAACCTACAAGAGTTTAAAGTTACAGTAAAACAATGCTTAAATTTAATTTAGAATTTAGTGTTGGAGGCACTTTATGAAGCAAATCATGCACTTTTATCTTCTTTAAAGGTTTTAACACAACTAAATGTTTTTAAGCAAGATATTCAAAGTTCTGGACATATACTGTATATAGAAGACACTTGTTTAATTAGAACAGCTTTGTGAAAAAAACAATTTGCCACAGAAATATTACTGCAAATTATAGATTTTGATCATTTTAGTATTTCTTTCTTCCCTAAAATACCCCTTTTAGTAATACTGTATCATTGTTTCTAAAAAGACTGAACTGAAAAAGTAGCAAGTTCCCAATCACATCAACAGGTCACCTACACATTTTTTACAAACAAGGATACAAGATTGGGAGAACAATTGTAGTTTCATAAGCACAGAGAAATAATTTAAAGTTGCTCTTCAAAGAATATATTCCTCTACAATCTGTGCCAGAGATAGACTAGTAAATTAAACCTGTATGCTGGAAAGATGAAACTTATGTAATAAGAGGCTCTGTCCATCTATTCTACAAATTATAAACAGTCTTACTTGGGTACTGTGAAGGATGGCCGGCTTCCTATTCCGGCTCTCACCCCCATGCCGCCAGGAGGAGCTCTCCCGACAGCATGGATGGGCCCCGAATTCCAGCAGGGTCTCATGGACTATGTAGTTTTTATGCACAGACCCTGCTGGATACCTTGGGGACCACTGGGAGTCGCTGTCGGGAGGCCCGGGGTCTCATATATACCCTATAACCCGGAAGTGCGTCATAATCCTGGGACAGGAAGAAACGATGTACTTCCGGGGTGAAGATAAGGACTGTTTACCCTGACCCGGAAGGAATAAGGAATTGTGGACTGTTGGGCAGGAACACCTCCGGGTCAGGGTGTATAAAAGGACTCTGGGAAAGCCTAGACACTGAGCTGAGCTGGGAGGTAGGGTGGCGAAGTGTCTGGGAAAGGAAGATTGGTATTTGTGATAGTGTATTGATTTATATGAGTAGTGTGGAGTGGAGGGTGCTTTGTGCACGTGATTATTTAAAAATAAAGAAGTCTTGGACTTTTACCTGGTGTTTGGAGTGGTACCTGAGGGTTCAAGAGGTGGATAAATACCTCAACTGCTACAGTACGTATCACCTTATTTTCTAATTACAGCTTTCAATATGCTATTTAATGGGTGAGAGAGTAAGGGGCGAGTGAATTTAATCAAAAGTTGACAAATACAACTCAATAATGTAGTAATGACATAATGCATTAATAGCTTGTTATCCAAAAATTCAATTATGAAATTTAAAGTGAATTCAAAAATATAGATTCCACAAAGTAACTTAGGTATTGCATAGTGTAAGGGCAGGTTGAAATAAGTATTATCAATTTAATATCACTACTTCATTTGTTTAATGAATATATTAACTTCCATTTATTTGACAATTACTTGAAATGTGATCTTTCCAATTAGCTGACCTATGCGACTGTATAAAAACATTTCTTAACTCCATTTTCATTATTTCTGTTCCAAGAATCATAAAGCATTTAAAAAATGGCTAACTTGCTAAATAGACAAAAATCATAGCAAAGATTATGAAAGATAGATTTGATATAAAATAAACTTACTTTTTCATTCATAAAACTGATAATGTTGTATAACGATACTTTTTTGAAAATGCATTATTCTCTTTATTGCCCCTTATAGAAGAACACAAGGGCATTGGACCTTGTCCAATAGCTTAACTGTCTCTTTTGCAGTGGTTTTAAACTATAACTACATATTCACATCCTAGAATATGCAAATGATAAAAATACAACACAAATTAAGTGTGTACAATGTATTTGTTTTTTCTCTAAAATTTACCAGTTCTTAAAAAAAAAAAAAAAGTTTGAAAGTGGAAAACTTTTTATCCCATGAGTAAAAATAATTATTAGCTCACCAGTTCTATCTTGCTGCTTCTCCAGAAGGATGGGATATCTCTGAACTGTTTAAACATTCCCATCAAATTTACCATAATAATAGCAGCCAGTACTGTCTGCAAAAGAAAAACATTTTTTTACCATATGTACTCACGGTCAGTAAGCCGTGCTATGTCCAAAATATGTCTCACTGAAAAGTTCAACACATCTGTCCTAACTGAATTAAAATACTATTGGTAGTGGTCTATTCAAAACAGCTGCCCTGGTGACACCTCTGTCTAAGTAATTTACAAGTCAGGATTCAGTACTTTTCAGTTGCAAGAAATTAATGGAACCCATTGCTTAAAAAAATACATTCAGTAAGTTGAAGTTATTTCTTAACAATCATGGCATTTATTCATTTGCCACATCAAAATGCATTCTAAAGTGAAGCATTACTTATACGTTTAAAAACAATGACTAGCCACTCTTGCATTTTATAATTAAGCTTATAGGTACATAGGTCCTATTATGAAAAAAAAGCCTTAAACCATTCCAAATTCTACCACTTTCTAGGTAAAAATGTTACCGAGTATTAATTCTTGTCTTGAGATCACAGACATACTGCAAAATAGAGCATATCCATGTTGTTTTAAGAAAGAAAAAATAAAAAGCAAAACATTGTTGTGACATACATCCATTTCAAAAGGACATCTCTGCAGCACCTTTCAGCTGTTATTGACATTAAATGTTGATGCCCAGATGTGAATTGTATGTCTGTTCTGCACACACTTACAAGTATACAAATAACTGAAAAATGTCACACGATCACGTATATTCTTTCACTTATATGGGAACCTTATTTCGCAGGAACATTGCCTGTTGCCACTAGATGCATGTGTGCCCTTTGATGAGAGAGAACATTGAACACATACGTAGCATGTAATCAAGTGACAAGAACTGAACAAAAGTTATAGGTAAGCATCTATCCATCTTCCTAAACCACTTATCCAGGGCAGGATCAGAGGGCAGCTAGAATCACTGGGCGCAAGACAGGAACAGTTCATCAAAGGGCTAACACACACTCACGCCAATTTAGCCATGTCATTTCACCTAAGTTTAACCATCCAGATGTTTACTACAGATGTTTTAGCATAGGCAGAGTGATAGTGCAGAGCTGTCCTTCCTGCCCCACAGCATCAGGTTCTACATGCAGTCTGCATATTCTTCCCATGTATTTACGGAATTGACTGGTGTTGGCGAGTGTGAGGGAATTTACTCTCTCAAAAACATTGTCCTCACTTTTATTTTCATATCTTCAGCAACAAAAGACTGTTCGTTCATTAAAAATTCAATGACTGGTTTGTGGTGCTTCAATCTGCTCTATCATACACTCTGCCTTTTCATTTTTCAAATATATGTATTTCTTTAATCGTGTGTGCACAACATGCCATGGAAAGAGCAATATGCACATGACTTGGCTCTTTCAAAAAAAATCTAAGGCTGCCGTTTAAGAAAAAAAAATAATCATATGATTTGAGAGTGCATCTGTCAATTATTTCAAGCCAGAACATGACTGCTGAAGAAACATAACTACAGAAACCAAAGTAGAAAAATAAGCAGAAATAGTTTGGCAAAGGGTAGAAGTTGTCATAATTACATCTACGGTGTTTGCTGCAAGCAGACAAATGACCAATAGATTTATCCTTACCTTGAGATAATAGTACCAAAAATATGTGATGATAATTATTATTTCCAGATTATTTTTGTTGTTACAAGCATGCCCCAGATAGACAAAAGGCTAATTTTCTTAAATTGAACTAAGTGGATGTATTCAGTAAGTTTTAAGAAATTTTTTTTTTTTTTTTTACAGTGGGACCCAAGTACTCATAAGCTCCATTATAAAACAAAAGAGTAGGCTAATATTTTTTTATTTTGAAAAATGTTTCAATTTAGAATGCAGTTTCATGTGGCAAATTAATATATACACATTTTGTGAAGAAATTCTTCAACTTGAAAAATAAAGACATTTTTTTTATTAAGAACAGGCACCACACCAGAAACTGTGACAGCAAATACCAGATGTCAAAGTACTACAAGAATGATTTCCATCATAGTAAGTTGTTAGTTAATAATTCTAAGTCACTTCTGGGCAACCGATGAAAAGTGCCACATCTTTGTACATCGTGGAAAGCATTGAGAGTGATGCAGCTCTTCTCAGATCCACCTTGATAGTGCTGAAAGTCATTGCTGCAGGAAGACTCTCATGCCTGTCTCACTGTCATATCTGTATGGTTAATAAGTGACATGAAACATCAAGCTGACCATCTGGCATTACAAAAACAAAGCATGCAGCCCGTATAAAAAACATTCAGCTGCTTGATCTTTAGAGGAATGATGCGTTATAGCACGGATACAAATGTTCTAAGGCCATTATGATGTAAACATGCTCAGTTACTACCTTTTTATGTTAGACAGATTTTACATACAGTATGTATCATGAAAATTGAATCACAATATTTATTTGCAAACGTTTTCTTGGTGGTGAGTGTGAAAATCTGACGTTTCCTAAAAAGTATGTTTAAGGTAAAAATCAGACTGACATTGTCACTGAAAATGAAAAATTTAGCAATACTACAATACATTTTATGTTGTTGTGCACAAAAGAAAAATCATTTAATTTTAATTTTATGCCAGCTACCAAAAGTACTCAAAATTTAAACAGCTCTCTGTGTCTGGTCAAAAAATATTCAGGATGTTTCAAATCAAGATAAGTGAAATGAAAGAAAAAAAAAAAACAACAACAACATGGGTAAAAGTCTCTGTTCATTATTTTAAAAATTCCACCTAGGTACTGACTGCACCCTAAGTTAAACAAACAGTGCTTTTTTATTCATTATAACCTCTTTTAAAGTAAAGTATTATTTGGATTTGATATAACTACTTTGATACCCATGACCTTTCAGACATTTTTTAAAAGCCTTTGAGGACAACCCTTTACCTGGCTGTCTAAATTACTAATTAAAATATAAGAAACAAAAATGTCATTACCTGAGGTAAAGGTTCAAACAGGTATCCTATTGCCACAATAACTAGTAAAACCACAAGGGATGACAATAAGCCTGCAATCTGGAAGAAATCAAATAAGCATTTTATTTTACATATATTATATGCTCACACTACAATAACAAAGCATTTCTATTTTTTAAACTGTTACTGTTCCTAATACTGTTTGTGCACAACAGACTACATTTATATAAGTTAAATAATTATTAATATATTCAATTTTTTTCTATAAACACTTGTCTTACAAATTAAGTATAGCATGCTTTCACTGAACACCTCTGTTAATTAGCAATAAAAAAAAAAAAACCAACATGTAAAAACTCTATCAGGGTTCTTTCTTTTGCAATATAGCAATGTAGAGAAAAGCCAAGCAAAATGACACCTTTTATTGGCTAACTAGAAAGATTACAATATGCAAGCTTTCGAGGCAACTCAGGCCCCTTCTTCAGGCAAGATGTAAAGATGTAATTACATCTTGCCTGAAGAAGGGGCCTGAGTTGCCTCGAAAGCTTGCATATTGTAATCTTTCTAGTTAGCCAATAAAAGGTGTCATTTTGCTTGGCTTTTCTCTACATTCATAATGGCTAACACGGTACAACACCCTAGTACTGCAATATAGCAATGAACATAACATGACTGTGATTAAATATAAGATTCAGATATTTGTTATTTACAATACAGTAGAAAAATAGGGTTTATAAATATTTATAATACAATGGCACACAATTGTAAAAATTTTAATTTCTGTGCTTGGTGTGTGGGTGTGTGTGTGTGCGTGCGCCCTGCCCGGGGTTTGTTTCCTGCCTTGCGCCCTGTGTTGGCTGGGATTGGCTCCAGCAGACCCCCATGACCCTGTAGTTAGGATATAGCGGGTTGGATAATGGATGGATAGAAATGCTTGCCAATCTGCTAAGTCACCTATGTAAAACAATTAAAATCATAATAAAATGTATATCTTTAAACAAAAATTCACATACAGTTAATATAAAACAACATATACACAACCCAGTGGATATTTTATCAAGTTGTTATAAGCATGAGCCTTGTGAATTGAGAAATCTGTAATGGAATAGATTCCCACTACATTAAATGTCACTGCACTTTGTACTGTTAAAAGAGAACATGCTAAAATACAAATCATTATCCCCATCCATCCATTATTCAACCCGCTATATCCTAACTACAGGGTCACGGGGGGTCTGCTGGAGCCAATCCCAGCCAACACAGGGTGCAAGGCAGGAAACAAACCCCGGGCAGGGCACCAGCCCACTGCAGGGCACTCGCACACACACACACACTAGGGACAATTTAGAATTGCCAATGCACCTAACCTGCATGTCTTTGGACTGTGGGAGGAAACTGGAGCACCCAGAGGAAACCCACGCAGACATGGGGAGAACATGCAAACTCCACACAGGGAGGACCCGGGAAGCGAACCTGGGTCTCCTGATAAGTTTGGAGACTTCCATCAACATAACCTGAATGTGTTTAGGAAGTTGTCAGAAACCAGAGATAACAAAATTATTCATCCATCCATTTTCTGAACCTGCTTATCTAGGGCAGGGCTGTCGGGAAGCTGGAGCCAATTCTAGCAAACACAAGAAGGAACAATCGCTGGACAGGGTGCCAATCCACACACAGGCAAATTTAACATCACAAATCCACCTAACCTGCAGGTCTTTGAAGTCCAGTAGGAAACCAGAGCATGCAAAGGAGAGTCAGATGGACACAAGGAGAACTTGCAAACTCCATGCAGGAAGCATGTGAACCCCAGTTAATATCAAAATTAATTGTCATTAATTAAGTCTGGGATGAAAACAAAGAATATTGGGAAAATGGACAAGGGACTCTAGATGCCTAAAAGCATATTCTGTTCTCTTTCCAGGGGAACACAATAAAAAGACATGCTTACTAAAGTAGCTGTAAGTTCCTGAGAGCAGACACCACCTTGTGACATCAAATTAAAGCAATGAAGCCCTTCCACTTTAAGTCATGTGTTGTTAAAATCAATTATAAAATAAGGATCTACATGGACACCCACCTGTTTGCTTTTTTTATTTTTTTATTAATTTTATTGTAATCATTCCATACATATAGATCAATTTTTTCAAAAAATAGGATTGAAAGCAAAGCATCCAGCATGGCCAAAGGAGTAATACTTAAGGCTTGTAAACAAGCCTAAATTATTGAGTTTAATAGGGCAAAAAAAAAGATAAATGGAGAAGGAAAAGAAAATTCTTCTTATTCTAAAATATTATTGATTAAATCCTGCCAGGTTTTGAAAAAATTCTGTACAGATCCCCGAACTGAGAATTTGATTTTTTCAAATTTCAAATAATATAAAACATCGGTTTCCCACTGACTTATTAGAGGAGAGTTAGGATTCTTCCAATTTAACAAAATCGGTCTGTGTGCCAAAAGTGTAGTGAATGCAATCACAGTTTGCTTGTCCTTTATCTATTTCAAATCCATCTGGAAGAACACCAAACACAGCTATTAGTGGGTTAGGAGGGATTGTGACACCAAGGCTGTCTGAAAGGCACTTAAAAATTTTGGTCCAAAATGATGTTAATTTGGTGCATGCCCAAAACATGTGACACAGTGAGGCAGGAGCTTGGTTGCAGCGTTCGCAGGTTTGAACCTTGCCCTGGAAACATTTTGGACAGTTTTAAGCAAGACAGATCAGCTCAATATATAATTTTGAGTTGAATAAATCTATGCTTTGCGCATATGGAGCTCGAGTGAATTCTCTGCATTGCTACCTTCCACTCCTTTTCTGATATATTATATTTTTTTATTTTATTAATTTTCATTGTAATCATTCCATACAAACAGATCAATTTATAACCCAACAAATTTGAAGACTAATCAAACCCCACCCCTGAGAAGGAGAGCTTAGCTAAAGGAAAATTGCTTAAGGCTTTTTAATAAGGCAACATTAAACAAAAGAAAGGGAGAAGTAAATATCTATGTAAATAAGAGATGGAGAAGGGAGTTAAATGCGGTAATAGTTATTTCTCTTATTCTAAAATAATATTGATTAAATCCTGCCATGTTTTGAAAAAATTTTGTACAGATCCTCTAACTGAAAATTTGATTTTTTCCAATTTCAAATAATATAAAACATCGGTTTCCCACTGACTTATAAGAGGAGAATTAGGATTCTTCCAATTAACAAAATAAGTCTGCGTGCCAAAAGTGTAGTGAATGCAATCACCGTTTGCTTGTCCTTCTCCAATTCAAGTCCATCTGGAAGAACACCAAACACAGCTGTTAATGGGTTAGGAGGGATTGTGATACCAAGGCTGTCTGAGAGGCACT
The DNA here is from genome assembly GCF_900747795.2 of Erpetoichthys calabaricus. NCBI lineage: Eukaryota > Metazoa > Chordata > Cladistia > Polypteriformes > Polypteridae > Erpetoichthys > Erpetoichthys calabaricus. Next base: position 214,519,689 of record NC_041394.2, on the reverse strand, counting down.
TAAAAATTTTTGTCCAAAATGATGTTAGTTTGGTGCAGGCCCAAAACATGTGACCCAGTGAGGCAGGAGCTTGGTTGCAGCGTTCGCAGGTTGGATCCTGCCCTGGAAACATTTTGGACAGTTTTAAGCGAGACAGATGGGCTCGATATATAATTTTTAGTTGAATAATTCTATGCTTTGCGCATATAGAACTTGAGTGAATTCTCTGCTTTGCTACCTTCCACTCCTTTTCTGATATATTGATTAAGAGATCTGTTTCCCAATGTCCTCTTGGATCTTTGAAAGGTAGGGACTCTAATAAGATTTTATATATTGCGGAAATAGTGTTTATTTCCTCGAAATTGAGCAGTATTTTTTCCAGCATTGTGGAGGGTGCAAGGTGGGGGAAATCGGGCAATTTCTGTTTAACAAAATTTCTAATTTGAAGATAGTAAAAGAAATGTGTAGCTGGGAGGTTGAATTTTGAACTTAATTGTTCAAAAGATGTTAATATGTTGTCTATATAAAGATCTCTGAGCATTTTAATCCCAAAACTTTTCCAGGTATTAAAAACTGGATATACTTGCGAAGGTTGAAAGAGGTGGTTCTCTTGCAGAGGTGCCACTGATAAAAGATTTTCCATCTTAAAATGCTTTCTAATTTGGTTCCATATTCTGAGTGAGTAAAGCACAATTGGGTTATTAGTATATTTGCGATAACTTTCATTTATTGGAGAGCAGAGCAGGGAATATAAAGAAGTACTACAGAATTTTACTTCTATTGCGGACCAAGCCTGTGTATGTTCATTTATTTGTGTCCAGGTTTTTATGGCTTGTATGTTTGCTGCCCAGTAATAAAACTGAAAATTAGGTAAAGCCATGCCACCTTCTGCCTGAGGTCTTTGTAGGGTCGCTCTTCGGATACGTGGGTGTGTTGAGTTCCAAAAGAATGAGGTTATTGTTGAATCTAACTGTTTAAAAAATGATTTATTGATATATATTGGAATGTTTTGAAATAAAGAGAAGTTTAGGAAGGATATTCATCTTAACAATGTTAATTCTTCCGGCTAGAGTGAGATGAAGGGTTGACCATCTATGCAAGTCTTAACTTTTTCCATACAGACGCCAAAATTTTGTTGATAGAGAGCTTTATGTTTACTTGTGATATTTACCCCTAGGTATTTAAACTGATCTGCTATGGTAAAAGGTAGGGAATCTAATCTAATATTATATGCTTGTGAATTCACTGGAAAGAGTATACTTTTATTCAGATTAATTCTAAGACCAGATATCTTTTGAAATTCTGTTAGTGCTGTTAAAACAGTGGGGACAGTGTTTTCTGGGTCTGATATATATAAGACCATATCATCTGCATATAGAGAAATTTTCTGTTCCAGTCCTTCTCTGACAATCCCCTTTATCTGATAAGAATTTCGGCAGTGAACCGCCAGTGGTTCAATAGCGATTGCAAACAACAGTGGCGACAAGGGACATCCTTGTCTGGTACCACGTTCTAGTTTAAAGTAGTCTGAGCAAATGTTATTAATACAAACTGAAGCTTCTGGATTGGTATACAGTAGTTTGATCCATGCACAAATATTCGGGCCAAACCCAAATTTCTCCAATGTAGTAAAAAGGTAATTCCATTCAATCATATCAAATGCTTTTTCTGCGTCTAATGATAGTAATATCTCTGGGGTGTTTGATTTTGCTGGTGAATATATAACATTAAACAAGCGTCGGAGATTTGAAGATAGGTGTCGGCCTTTAATAAATCCAGTTTGATCTTGTGATATTACCGAGGGCAGCACTTACTCTCAAAAATCCTAGCTAGAAGGAAGGAGAATCTTAACATCATTATTCAAGAGTGAAATTGGTCTGTATGATGCACATTGTAACAAGTCCTTATTTTGTTTAGGAAAGATGGTGATTAATGCTTGTCGAAATGTTTGAGGTAGTATTTGGTTGTCTCTAGCTTCTGTAAATGTTGCCAATAAGAGGGGAGCTAGCTGAGTGGAGAATTTCTTATACAATTCTACGGGGTTACCATCAGGGCCTGATGATTTCCCGCTGTGTAGTGACTTTATAGCGTCTAGTAATTCTGTTAGCGTTAGAGGTTTATCCAGTTCCTCAGCACTTAAAGCATCTATTTGTGGTATCTGTGATGTATCCAGAAATGCATCAGATTGTGTGTTGTCTTCTTTGGGCTCAGTGGAATATAAAGACTTATAGTAATCTCTAAATGTGTGCATTATTTTATTATGGTCGATGATTTCTTCTCCATTCTTGTTGGTGATTACTGGTATTGCATTGTGAACTTCTTGTTTATGAATTTGTTGAGCTAAAAGCTTATTAGCTTTTTCTCCGTGTTCATAGTAATGCTGTCTAGACTTATAAATAACTTGTTCAGTTTCTTTAGTTGTTAAGATGTTAAGTTCTGTATGCAGGGCCTGCCTTTTCCTGTGGAGAACTTCATTTGGACGTCTGGCTTGTTCTTCATCTATTCTAGTAATTTCATTTCTTAGCTCTGACACTTTCTTGGTTTCTAATTTATTTCTGTGGGAGAGATATGAAATAATCTGTCCTCTTAAGAAGGCCTTTAGAGTTTCCCAGAGTGTTCCTGCAGAAACCTCTGTGGACGTGTTTGTCTCTACGAAGAAGCTGATTTGTTTGGATATAAATTCTGTGCAGTTCTCGTCTGCCAATAAAAGAGGGTTAAGACGCCATCTGCGAGGTGAGTGTGAGGGGCTTATTGATTTTAGCTCCAAGACTAGAGGGGCATGGTCAGAGATAACAATTGTGTCATATTTGCATGATTTAATTGTAGGCAGGAAATTATTATCTATAAAAAAATAATCAATTCTTGAGTAGCTATAATGCACTGGTGAGTAGAATGAATATGTTCTTGAGTTTGGGTTAAGAAACCTCCAGGGGTCTGATAAGTTGTGATCATTTAAAAACTGTGTAATTATCTTTGCAGTATTAGATGTCGTCCCCCCTGTTACAGGAGTCCTATCTAAGAGTGGATTTAAAACACAATTAAAGTCCCCAGCCATTATAATTTTATGAGTGTTCACATTGGGAATGGATGCAAATAGATTTTGCATGAATTCCTTATCATCAACATTGGGTGCATAAACATTTATCAAAATCATTTTACTGTTATATAAGTTGCCCATGACCATCACATATCTCCCTTCAGGGTCCGACACTACATCTGATGCTACAAATGGGACTGTTCTATGTATGAGAATTCCCACACCTCTAGTTTTCTTTGTAAAGCTAGAATGGAACATTTGGCCAGTTCAGTCTTTTTGTAGCTGGAATTGATCCTTGCTTAGTAAGTGGGTCTCCTGTAAAAATACTATTTTAGCGTTTAAGCCTGTTAGGTGAGAGCATACTTTCTTTCTCTTTAATTCGTGATTCAGGCCTTTAACATTCCAGCTCACAAAATTAACTGTCCCATCATGGAGACATTGATTCTGAATTTTTAATGTCATTTTATAGTCTTAACTGGTAGTGGAGGCAGTTTTAATCTTAAATTCCAAATTTCCCATAAGTTATTGCCATACAGCCTATTGTTGCGTTGATAGTTATAATTATAAGGATTGAAAGGATAGATTAGATATAGCCTGCTCTCCTTCTCTCCCCCCCTTATCCCCCCACCCCCCATTTTGCCACCCCACATGAGGCTAGACCCCACTTCACAATGTCCCAGTCCTCTGACATACCGAGAGACAGAGCATGTCCAAAACAAAACAAGCCCCCCCGCCCCGCAGCAGCGTTTGAGAATTAAAAAGTAGAGATATCTATTGCCGCTAAAGTTTAGATTCTATCTGCCAAAGACATAATCATTAACAGTCTTTAAGCTTAAAATATAATCTTCAGCAATTTTAAAATAATAAGATAATAAAATAATGAACCCTTGGAATGGTGTTGAAAAGTGGTCTAAGATAAGCAAAGTAAATCCTAATGCAATAATAGAAATAATAATAAACCAAGGGTATGATGTTAAACAGTCTCCTTTAGGGAAGTAAAACAAAAAAAACAAAAAACAAAAAAAACCCTACTTTAATTACATCCAAACACTCACGTCTATAACTTCCACACACTCACGTCTATAACTGTAATTAAAACATAAACTTATAGCATCCAAGTAAAGAAAAGGATGTATGATTATAATACCCATATCTTTACAAGTGGATCAGACAGCAGGTGATAGCTCCTTGCCATGCCAGGATATGGCTCATTATTGTCTTTCAAAAGAGTGTCGGGAACAGCTTCTTTAATTCCTTTTCAGCTTCCTCCTTGCTTGAAAATACATAAAATTGGCAGTGAACTTCCACTTTTAGTTTGGCGGGATACAAGAGGCTGTATTTGATATCGGCTTTCCATAACAGCTGTTTAATGTTGAAGAAGGCTGCCCGTTTTGCAGCAGTTAAAGGTGAGAAATCAGGGAAAATATGGATGAGATTATTTTCAAATATAATCTCTTGCTTGTGTCTGAGAAGTGCCATCACATCAAGTTTACATCATAGTCGCTCAGAGCGAACAATAAAAGACCTAGGTTTAAAGGTATTTGAACTGCGTATGCGATAAGTTGCTGCTATCTCGGTATCTGGTTTAAAAGTCATCTCCAATTATTTTAGAAAGTAATTCTACTGCAAATTTCACTGGGTTTGTACTTTCTCGTTTCTCAGGTAGACCTTCAATTCTAATATTATTCTTTCTGCACCCATCATCCAGGGCTGCAAGTCTGTCTCCGAGTTTTTTGCATTCGGAATTCGCAGCTGTAGCTTTTTCATCGGCGTCAGAGGCCAATTGTTCCGCTGTTTCAATTCGAGCCATGAATGCCTGCTTAACGTCATCCAGCTGACCGGCAAGTTTTTTCAGTTTGGATCTATTTTCTTCAATGTGTTCCTCTATTTTCCCCACTATACCTTTAAAGGTTGAATCAAAATGATTAAATAGACACATTTCCCGGTCTTTGTTATCCTTCTTAAGCCCCTTAAGGTCCTTCTTAAGCTCATTTATGGCTGTGGAGGTGGCAGTCGTCAGTGTTGCGATCATCTCTTTCAGTTCGGACAGGTCGCTTTGGCTTTCGTGCTCCGCGGGTGGAATTGCCGCTCCTATTACAGCCGATGCTTTGGGCTCGCAAGGAGTACATGAGAGCACGTACTGCAGGGCCTTTTCTAGTTTCAATCGATCTTCTTCTGAAATCAGCGATCCATCGTGACCTGCATCACTTGCAAATTCGCTCCCACTTTCGCTCTAGAATGGAGACGATGCGGTGGAGCGAGGTCCTAGCAAGTCTGCGCATTCGTCTGCCAGTTCCAGGTCAGTCTCCGAGAGGCCGTACCTCGCACTTGGGCTTGATGTCTGTCAACACTTTGATGTAGTTTTAAATTTCTTTTCTGGTTCTTTCTGACATCTTCTCTTGTTACTCATGTTTATATACTGTAGTGGAAGCTCCTCGGGTCGGGTAAATACAGGATATCTCTAAATAATAAGAAATACGTGAGAAAATAAAGCCACTGCTAACGGAGCTCCGCTTCAGATGTCCATCTCCTGTAACGGACGAGACCAACTCTGACCGGTTTGCTTTTTTGAGCAAGAAGTATCAACTATGACTCAAACCAGGCATTACTGTGATAAAGGGGAACCTAGACCTGATAACTACGGAAGCTTCTTGCCAAGTAAAGGTAAGGGATATAGGGCTAAGATACTCCCTAGAGACTGACTGAAGAAGGTCAAAATACATTTAAGGTTAATACCAGGACTGGAACTTTCAAAAGACTGAGACTGTTATCTGTTTAACTTTTTTGTTTTGGATTGATTTATAGTGATTTCATTAAAAAATCATTATGTCAGAATGAGAAATCAGTGGTAACTGATTTGTATTTATGTTATTTATGTTGTTTAAGCACCCTAGTGGCCACACAATACAATTCCCTTTTATTCCCATTTTATTCCCTAAAATGCATAGTAAATAAAGACTGTTTTGCAATTTTCAAATAATTAGCAAAACCACTTTTTCTTATACTCTACACTGCCTCCAAGTAAAGTTTATATTCATACAGTATCTATTCAAAGAAATATGCACTTCTGTCATTTACTTCAACAATCCACATCATTTAACTTAGTCTGTAAAATACCTGTGTTTTCCCTCCTGTGCTTTCTTGGACTAAGCTTCTGGACATTGAACACGTGACTGCAAATGTATGGAAAAATGATCCTGCACAATTGCACAAACCTAAAGCAATGAGCTCCTGGAACAGGATGGGGAAAAAATAATTGGTATAAAATCAGAACATATTTACAAACATGCAAAGTTAATTAAACTAAATATCATTATGCTGCCATAAATAAATTAGGTTTTTAAGAATAAGAATTACAATAACAACACCACTAGAATAATTATTAAAATTTTTACACTACATGCAAAGTTAATGAAAACTAAATAGCTTTATGCTGCCATAAATATAGTAAATTAGGTTTTCAAGAATAAGAATTACAATAACAAATAACAACACCACTAGAATAATTATTAAAAATTTTACACTAAAGTCTATAGCAGTTGCCACTTCATGATTTAGCAGTTTAAAAGTGAAATGGAAAATAAAAAAAATATTATCATAAAACACTGGTAATTAACATACAACTGATATACAGTGCATCCGGAAAGTATTCACAGCGCATCACTTTTTCCACATTTTGTTATATTACAGCCTTATTCCAAAATGGATTAAATTCATTTTTTTCCTCAGAATTCTACACACAACACCCCATAATGACAACGTGAAAAAAGTTTACTTGAGGTTTTTGCAAATTTATTAAAAATAAAAAAACTGAGAAATCACATGTACATAAGTATTCACAGCCTTTGCTCAATACTTTGTCGATGCACCTTTGGCAGCAATTACAGCCCCAAGTCTTTTTGAATATGATGCCACAAGCTTGGCACACCTATCCTTGGCCAGTTTCACCCATTCCTCTTTGCAGCACCTCTCTAGCTCCATCAGGTTGGATGGGAAGCGTCAGTGCACAGCCATTTTAAGATCTCTCCAGAGATGTTCAATCGGATTCAAGTCTGCGCTCTGGCTGGCCACTCTACCATACAGGCCTGATTGGTGGATTGCTGCAGAGATGGTTGTCCTTCTGTAAGGTTCTCCTCTCTCCACAGAGGACCTCTGGAGCTCTGACAGAGTGACCATTGGGTTCTTGGTCACCTACCTGACTATAGCCCTTCTCCCCCGATCGCTCAGTTTAGATGGCCAGCCAGCTCTAGGAAGAGTCTTGGTGGTTTCGAAATTCTTCCGCTTATGGATGATGGAGGCCACTGTGCTCATTGGGACCTTCAAAGCAGCAGAAATTTTTCTGTAACCTTCCCCAGATTTGTGCCTCGAGACAATCCTGTCTCGGAGGTCTACAGACAATTCCTTTGACTTCATGCTTGGTTTGTGCTCTGACATGAACTGTCAACTGTGGGACCTTATATAGACAGGTGTGTGCCTTTTCAAATCATGTCCAATCAACTGAATTTACCACAGATGGACTCCAATTAAGCTGCAGAAACATCTCAAGGATGATCAGGGGAAACGGGATGCACCTGAGCTCAATTTTGAGCTTCATGGCAAAGGCTGTGAATACTTATGTACATGTGCTTGGTCAATTTTTTTATTTTTAATAAATTTGCAAAAATCTCAAGTAAACTTTTTTCACGTTGTCATTATGGGGCGTTGTGTGTAGAATTCTGAGGGAAAAAATTAATTTAATCCATTTTGGAATAAGGCTGTAACATAACAAAAGGTGGAAAAAGTGATGCGCTGTGAATACTTTCCGGATGCACTGTAGGGATACCCAACTCAAAATAAAAATGAGTCACATCATGGGGATTAACAAGCATTAAAGATAACAGTCAAATTTAACTGTTGTGGAACAAACATCTTTAACCAAAATGATAACATTTCACTAAACCATAAAAGGTGTGGTTTCTGATGTTTTAAAGAATACATACATAGAAGTTTTCAAATGACAGACCAAAAATTATTATTGATTACTTAATTAAAATCTGCTTAACAAAATAGCCAAACACATAGTTACCTGATTGCCACTAACTTTGTATCCATGTTTGATAGCAAAAATTTTTGCCATGGATATTGACATTGAAAATCCTACAATTGCAATAGCAACAGAATCCATAAGCAAAGAAGAGATTAAGCCAAAATCTGGTAGAGCTGGAGGAAGCAACCTGAAAAACATTTTTTTTTTTAATTATAGTGCAATATTATAAACAAGAATTTCATGAACAAATCTGATTAGGCATAACAATTTCCATGTAAGGTAATACTAAGACAAAAAAAAACATTTTCTTTGATTAGTATTGTTTTTATTTTTTAACTTTCAGTTGGATTGGAGCAAACCACAGCCTCACTGCCAACATTGCTTTCCCTAGAATATGTTGTTCTGCTTGCTAATGAAGCATTTTGTAGTAAAACTGACAGAAGTATCTGACTTTATAATGAAATTTAGGAGAAGACTACTAATATACTGCCAAAATGAGATATAAATTTTAATCCATATTAATAGTTTCATCTTCAATTATTCTTGTTCAGTTACAAGAGATGTAATCTATAACTTCTTCAACCTCATAAAGGCTATATCCATACTGAGTATGTGCACTTATGTGGACTGCACTGAGCCTTTTCTGAACCACAACAGAACTTCAGCAAAGTTTACTGTAACATCAAGCTTACAAAATAAAAGAAAAGGTTCTTTGAAATGTTAATAAACAAATTTGGACAACTCACTACTTTAACTTGCAGCTCAAAGTATGTCATTATTGATATTTTATTAGTCACCTGAGTGTTAATAAAACTTAAGCCAAACAAGAGCAGCACAAAGGTGTCAACACATGATGGCAGCCAAAAAAACCCACTGATACTTATTGTATCTTATATACATTCATCCAAATCCCATAAAGTCTGAGTACATGGCATAATTCAGCCCTACACAGACTATCACTCAGTACATACTGTATACAGACATTCAGTTTTGGGATACTGGTTACCTCAGGCCTTTAGAATGTATGAGAACATCAGAGTACCCAAAAGGGAGATGGAACTCTTCTACCTCACTTTTCTTTCTCATCTGATTGTTTCACATTTTATTTATGACCAGCTTATAGAAAGGAAGAGAAGAATGTACCAGTTTGCATTAGAAATACCAAAATTCACAATACTGTTTTGATAGCAAGGTACATCATGGGGAGGAGGGCAACCTAGGAATTCTGAAAATGTAATGTAAACTGGTGCAAAGGCTGTGTCAAGGATTTATTATGTGTGCAAATGATTTAAAAACAATCACCTTTCTGTACCATATGAACACACATTTAGTTATTAAAAACAGATGTTAGCAATGCAATTCCTTTTAAAACAAAATACACCAACCGTTGACCAACTATGCAAAAGCTGTTCAGTTTCTAAGTGCCCTGAAGCAAAGCTGTTGTCACTCCATAAAAACTACATTCTGTTTCTAGGCAATTATAGTGACAAAGCAAGTGGCAGTGGGGCTACAGCTTCACATCAACTTTAAAATGGATTTAGCAGTACTGCTTGACAAGCCAGGATAGAATAACAAAAAGGTGTTCTCTAATGCAAAGATAGGGCATTTTATCACTGCAGTTAATAAAGCTTGACAGTAATCAGGCTTTGTAAATTATAATCATGAAACCATGTAAGGGTAAAGGCATTTTAGGTAAGTTCAGAAAAGCCAGCATGTGAACCCAGGAAAGGAAGCTAATGGGCACAATTTCCTCAGTTTAAGACCTAGTATAATTCCAGGGAGTCTGAGAAGATTTTCCAAGAATATGGATTTAGGTTCTTTTTCATACATGACTTTGACCAGTGTGCACATGTGTTTTAAGTTTTACTGTAATTTCAACAAGATTTCTAAACTGTGATTTCAATTTTTGACCAAATGCTTGCACTAAAGAATCTATATATATAATTCACTAAACCGTCGACAAGTAAGACACCCATGGCACACGCAGGACGGAGCCACGGCCACCAACTCTAAGACCATTGGATACGACGACAACTCGCAGAGCCACGCCCACCAACTCGGATGCGACGACTCAGAAAACATAGCGTCATTTATGTTCGTCTGTGCTAGAGTCCACATGCACCTCTGAGTCACGTTGACTTTTCAGAGGCATGTTTCTCGCGGATGTGAATCACTGTATGCAGCGTCTAAAATAGTTTGCGAGGGGTATCCCATGGGATCCTCAAAACAATCCTTTAAAACTGTGGTTAAAACACAATGAAGGAAGCAGTCTTTAAACACCAATAAGCCCTGTGCCTCTTTTTCATTAGCGTCTCACCTGCTTCACCGATGCAGGCCCTGCAACAGTCGAGACGCTCTCTCAGCAGCTGACCTTCTCCGTGCCTCACACCACTACTGTCAGTCGCCTGATTAAAAATGGCCTTTTGAAGGGGAGCTATGGACCCGCTATACCACAGGAACACCTGTGACATTGCCTTTGAGCCTGCTCTCACTCACTCTAACGTACCAGCTTTCTCTCTCTCTCCTCACTTGCTCGCACACTGCACAGGGGAGAAACGCCCACAGCACAACTCCACCCAGAAACCGTTTCAGCCACACTTCCACTCCCCTCGCTATGCTGTGAGCGCTGTGATTATTTATTTAAAAATGGCCTTTTGAAGGGGAGCTGTGGACCCGCTATACCACAGGAACACCTGTGACATTGACTTCACATTGTTTTCCTTTTATTTCTGATCCCGTCGAGCAGATCAGACACCCAGGCAAACAACACTGAATAATCAATAGCTGCAACTACTTTGCCCGCCCCAGCTCCTCACCTGAGTCGGTTTCGTCTGTGTTCAGCAGTTTTTCCTAAACTCAGTCCTGGTGAACCCCTGTGGCTGCAGGGTTTTGTTCCAACCGGATTCCTAATCATTAATGCCGGTGAAACTCATCCGGGATAAGTCGTTTTTCAAACGCAGCCGTGTAGTAGATTAGTCTAGCTGGATGTAATAATCCGAGATGAATGCGCGCGCCCGCGCTGAGTGAGAAGCCAATGTATATTGAGTCTAGAAAACATGATCAGCAAGTCTTTGATAGGCTGCAACAAAATGATGAAAGTACGGTCGCATTTTTTTCACACAAGCTGTGTGGGTGGGTGGGTGTTACTTAGTTAGTTAGTTAATTAGTTACTCGAAGGATTTCAAGATTTAATATGCACAAGCGGTAACACAGCCACACCAGAAGAGACGGCTGGCAAAAAGTGGCCAACAAATTAAACTTGTGTGCGCTGAAAGCAGCGTTACGGATTTTGCAAATGTTCATTTTTTTCCCCCTGCTTAAAAAAACATTAAAAAAGCGGCGTGATTATGCGGTGTATACTACGCCGTGGGTTGGTATGCAGCGTGTAAAACAGTTTGTTTGTCGCGGATAATTTGCCTTTTACTTTTACACAAAGACAATTTCCTGTTAGATTGGCCTTTGCGATGACAATTAACAAGGCACAGGGCTAAACTTTCAAAAAAATATGCATGTATCTGCCAAAACCAGTTTTCAGTCACGGACAGTTATATGTTGCTCTCTCCAGAGTTCCATCTTTTCATTCACTTACTGTTGTATCCTCAAACCCACCCGTTTTAGACAACTGTGTCTTTCCGGAAGTGTAGTGGTGTATGCCTGCAGGAACACGTGTAGCGAGCGAGCGAGAGAGAGAGAGAGCGAGTGACACACACACACACAGGCACGTGAGAGAGAGAGGGCTGGACGCATAAGAATAATAATACTTCATTACATTGATATACCGGTGTTTTCAGTATTCACAGCGCTATCCACACAGGGAGGAACCGGGAAGCGAACCCAAAATCTTCCAGTCTCCTTACTGCAAAGCAGCAACACTACCACTGCGCTACAAGGCACAGAAGGCAAATAAAGAATGCACCGGGCTCGATTTTGTTTTCACTTCTGTTTACAGCGATCGTGTCATAGCGTGCATTATTGCAATGTTACTTTTCTTGGTGGCTTATTACATTACGGATGTTTCACATATTCATTTTTTTCCCTGTGCTTAAAAGACATTAAAAAAGTGTTTCTCAACTGTGACTCCGGAACAACTCAGTACGCAAGCTATATTAAGCGTCAACAACGAAGACTTGCTACACCTTAATGAACAAGTGCTGAAACTTATCCCTACCGATGAAGTAACTTTCACCAGCGTGGCCTCCATCGTCACAGACAATCCCACTTTCAGTCACAGACAATTGTATGTTGCTCTCTCCAGAGGTCCATCTTTTCATTCATTCACAGTGGTATCCTCAAACCCACCCCATTTGGACAACTGTGTCGTTCAGGAAGTGTTCACCCATCAATACATAATTATGCGGCGTATGCTACGCCGTGGGTTGGCTAGTAAAAATAAATAATGAATACTGAACCCTTGGCTATTATAAGTCCCTGGTAAGTAAAAATTGAAGTTAGATAATTCAGCTGTCAAATGAAAAGATTCACCAAGATCTACAGATAAAATTATACCAAATATTTTAACTGGGTGGTTATTTTAGTTCAACATGGCCTGTTTAACAGGGGTGAAAAGTGAATACTACTTAAGTTCATGTCAAATTACATATCAAGCTCAATCAGACTGTACATTTAAATCTATAATCAGGAAGTTAATGAAAACATTTTTGTTAGTCAATTACTGTATAGTCAGACCTGCAGGGCAGGGGCCATGTGGTCTGGAGCTTATTCCAGCAGTATAGGGCATAAGGCATGAAACTGCCCTAAACAGGATGCCAGCCAATTGCAGGGCCCATTTGTATATGTAGCTGCACTTGCTCTCATACTGGCACCAATTTACAATTAATCTAGTCTGTATATCTTTGAGTAAATGGGGGTGTGGGACATTCAGACTCCACAGAGGCAACATCTAGAATAGGGTTTGTGAAGATTCATGAAGCACAGGAACTAAGCAATACATTTAAAAACTATTATACATAATAGCAAAAGTTCCATACAGATTTATTTTTCATGTCAGACATTAAAAACAAGAACAATTAAATATATTCATACCCAGATAATTATAATATTAACACTAAAATTGAGTAAGTGAAAAGTTGTGTCTCTGTGCTTCTGTCAAAGGCAAATATACTTGCTCTGAAAAAAAGGAAAGGAATACTGGCACAATGCCACAAACCTGCTGATTACTTCCAAAATGCTGTGTCCTTAATTTTTTTTTCAGAATCACCATATTATTTAAATCTTTCACTCTTTTGTTATATCATCTTAAAGGCTAAGCAAACAATTGATCCATTAATAAAAAGTATTAACATTTTTAAAAGGAGGAATGATACCAAAAAACAATTATTTTCTCACCCAGTAGGTATATTTCCTACAATGTCAACTCCATAGGTATCAGACAGATTTAGACCATATGATGCACCTGTTGATATGATCACCTGTATCAAAAATAATATATATATATATATATATATATGTTATACCATGTGAAAAAAAAACATTTTTATGAAATACTTTTAATTCTGCATCAAAACTTACAAGCGGCTACTGCACATATTTTGAAAATAACAATAAATCAAAACATCTCTAGCAACAACATGCATACAGTATATCTCTAAAGTTTATAGCATCCATCCATCCATCCATCCATTCTCTTCCGCTTATCCGAGATCTGGTCGCGGGGGCAGCAGCTTGAGCAGAGATGCCCAGACTTCCCTCTCCCTGGCCACTTCTACTAGCTCTTCTGGGGAAATACCGAGGCGTTCCCAAGGGCAGCCGAGAGACAGTCCCTCCAGCGTGTCCTGGGTCTTCCCCGGGGCCTCCTCCCAGTTAGACGTGCCCGTAAAACCTCACCAGGGAGGCATCCTGATCAGATGCCCAAGCCACCTCATCCGACTCGCTCTACTCTGAGCTCCTCCCGGATGACCGAGCTTCTCATCCTATCTTTAAGGGAAAGCCCAGACACCCTGCGGAGGAAACTAATTTCAGCTGCTTGTATTTGTGATCTCGTTCTTTTGGCCACTACCCATAGCTCATGACCATAGGTGAGGGTAGGAACGTAGATCAACTGGTAAATTGAGAGCTTTGCCTTTCGGCTCAGCTCCTTTTTCACTACGAAGACCGATGCAGAGCCCGTATCACTGCAGATGCCGCACCTATCCGCCTGTTGATCTCCCGCTCTATTCTTCCTTCACTCGTGAACAAGACCCTGAGATACTTGAACTCCTCCACTTGGGGCAGGATCTCGCTCCCAATCCTGAGAGGGCACTCCACCCTTTTCCGGCTGAGAACCATGGTCTCGGATTTGGAGGTGCTGATTCCCATCCCAGCCGCTTCACACTTGGCTGCGAACCGATCCAGAGAGAGCTGAAGATCACGGCCTCACGAAGCAAACAGGACAACATCATCTGCAAAAAGCAGTGACCCAATCCTGAGCCCACCAAACCAGACCCCCTCAACGCCCTGGCTGCAACTAGAAATTCTGTCCATAAAAGTTATGAACAGAATCGGTGACAAAGGGCAGCCCTGGCGGAGTCCAACTCTCACTGGAAATGGGTTCAACTTACTGCCGGCAATGCGGACCAAGCTCTGACACCAGTTGTATAGGGACCAAACAGCCCTTATCAGGGGGGTCCGGTACCCCATACTCCCGGAGCACCCTCCACAGGATTCCCCAAGGGACACGGTCGAACACCTTTTCCAAGTCCACAAGACATGTCATTGCCAGCAAAGGGTTTTCAACCAATTATTAGAAATTAACATTTTATTTCCAGTTATTTAATTTGTCCAATTACAGTGGAACCTCGGTTCACGACCATAATTGTTCCAAAACTCTAGTCCGTAAACCGAGTTGGTCGTGAACCGAAGCAATTTCTCCCATAGGATTGTATGTAAATACAATTAATCCGTTCCAGACCGTACGAACTGTATGTATATATATATATATTTTTTAGTTTTTAAGCACAAATTCAGTTAATTATACCATAGAATGCACAGTGTAATGGTAAAATAAATGTAAAAACATTGAATAACACTGAGAAAACCTTTAACAACAGAGAAAACTAACACTGCTATAGTGCTAGGAGCCGCTCGCTAAAAACACTTTTTTTAATGAGTTTTAAGCACAGGGGAAAGATGAACATTTGAAAAATCCGTAATTTAATAAACCACCAAGAAAAGTAACATTGCAACAATGCAGGCTACGAACCGATCACTGTAAATAGAACTGAAAACAAAAACAAGCCTTCTCTACCTTATGCGTCCCTCGCTTTTGCGAGCCTGAAGCGCCTGTGTGTCTCTCTAGCGCGCTCCTGTGTGTGTGCGCACCTCTCTCTCCCGCACCTGTGTGTGTGTGCGTGCGTCTCTCTTTTGCGAGCCTGGAGCGCCTGTGTGTTTGTCTCTCTAGAGCGCTCCTGTGTCTGTGTGCACGGCTCTCTCTATCTCACACTGCCTGTGTGTGTGCCTCTGTCTCTCGTGCTGCCTCTCTCTCCTGCTGCCTCTGTGTGTGTGTGTGTGTGTGTGTGCGTGTTTGTGTGTCGCTCCCTCGCTCTCTCTCTTGCTTGCTGCACAGGAAATGCACAGAGAGAGACTGAACATGTACAAACCGAAAGGGAACCTGGCTTGTTCGTATACCGAGTGTGTGGTCGTGAAACCGAGGCAAAAGTTTGGCGAACTTTTTGGTCGTAAACCAAGTTGTACGTGTACCGAGGACATTTGTGAACCGAGGTTCCACTGTACTTTTGAGCCCCTGAAATGGAGATTGTGTTAACAAAATGCTTTAATTGCCTCACATTTTTATGCAATCGTTTTGTTCACCCCACTGAATTAAAGCCGAAAGTCTGCACTTCAACTGCATATGAGTTGTTTCATTTAAAATTCATTGTGGTAATGTACAGAACCAAAATTAGAAAAAAGTTGTCTTTGTCCAAATATTTATGGACCTAACTGTATACAAGCTACACAAAATTCTTTACCTGTTTGAGACAATAGTATTTCTTTTCTTCATTGCATCAAGCCCACTCACAAGTTGATTATGTTTTCATAAATAATAACCTGATATTCTAACTTTAGTCTTGCGGTTTTGCTGCTTTGTTTCTAACCACCCACCACTTGTACTCTAGTTTAGGATTTTAAATAGCACAATAACAATTTCAAACCACTGACTCATCCCTTTATTATTAGCAGATGAAGAATTTGTTTCCAAAAGAAATTTTTTTTTGCTTCTTCCGAGATATCAGCCAGAAGACTTGGGAAAACATTCAAAGCATACCTAGAACAACAAATCATTTCTTATGTATTTTTACATGAAACACCAGCCAGTTGATACCCCGCTAAAACTTGATCGTCAAATATGGAAATCCTCCTACGACTGAGTTTCCATAAGAGAAATGGAGCAGCTGATACTTGGGTCAAGAGTCTCCAATTATGCCAATAAGAATATGGCCCATTTCAATTACATAGGAAGCCCGAATGCAACTGCAGAAACTGAACATAGAGAAATAAGTAACGTATTTAAGAAACACTTAAGAAAAGTGTTTTACATATATAAAACTTGAAATCCAACTGCTTGGTGCACCAAAGGATGGATAGCCCTCAGAGACTTTCTAAGATTTAAGATGCAATCACATGTTCACACAGCACAAAAACTATAGGAGCAGATGGATATCTAACATAATTTTTAGTGATGCTCTGACTGATCAGCTGCTGAGTAAATAATGATTTTCTCTCAAATAACAGGACTTACCAAACTGATCAATCTAAAAAACATTTTAGGCTGGGCTATTCTAACCATAATGGTAACCCAGTAATTGTGCTCCTCTAGGCAAAGTATTACTGTACATGAAGAAATGCATATATAGCTTAAAAAGAAGGGAACAACATAGAGTATAGGAGAAAAAAAAATGAAATATTGGAGAAATAGGTTATAAATGAGGAATTATCCAGTGGGGTGGCACGGCGGCGCAGTGGGTAGTGCTGCTGCTTCGCAGTTGGGAGATCTGGGGACCTGGGTTCGATTCCCGGGTCCTCCCTGCGTGGAGTTTGCATGTTCTCCCCGTGTCTGCGTGGGTTTCCTCCGGGCGCTCCGGTTTCCTCCCACATTCCAAAGAGATGCAGGTTAGGTGATTGGCGATTCTAAATTGGCACTAGTGTGTGCTTGGTGTGTGGGTGTGTTTGTGTGTGTCCTGCGGTGGGTTGGCACCCTGCCCGGGATTGTTTCCTGCCTTGTGCCCTGTGTTGGCTGGGATTGGCTCCAGCAGACCCCCGTGACCCTGTGTTCGGATTCAGCGGGTTGGAAAATGGATGGATGGATGAATTATCCAGTGCATGGAGAGAAAGGGCAGAGGAACGTGTTGTCTAGATGAACTTGGATTGGAAGAAAAGAGCCTCACATCTGACTAAAAAAATGAACACCAATTAAGATATGTGTCGTCTAGAAAAATCAAATAAGCTGCCCTAATGAGTTCAGTACTTTTCTTTTTGTTCTTTAGTTTAAAAAAATGCTCTTTGTAAAAGGCTCTTTAATTGTAAACTTGTTAAGCCATTTAGCCTTATATCTTCTTAGTATGCACCTTATGAACATTTGATCAGAATTGTGGGTGGAAATTCAAGGCAAGCATTACATCTATACCTCTACGGAGGAAGCAGAAAAAGAGTTAAGAAAACTGATCCTGAAACTTTTTTGAAATATGATTGTGAGTCGTATCCTGTCATGGCATGGCAAAGAAGATCTTACCAACTGTTTGATAGACTTGCAATGATACTGGTACTGTAGTTATACATCCTTTTCCCCTCTTGGCCACTTTTTAGTTTATGCTTTAATTACAATTATATGTGTATATGCATGTATGTGTGGAAGAATTTTTTTTTTTCAACTTCTAAAGTAGACTGTTCAATATGGTTTATTGTTATTGTTATTATTGTATTAGGGTTTACTATGCTTATCCAGGGCCACTTTTTAACACCTTTGCCTGGGTTTACTATCTTACTATCTCAAGATGAAGATTATATTTTTATGCTTATAGTAATTGGACTGTATTGGCAATAGATATCTCAATTTTATTACTCATACGCCACTGCTGGGGAGGGGCTTGTTTTATTTTGTACGTCAGTCAGAGGTCTGGGACTTTGTGAAGTGTGGTCCAGCCTCAAGTGGGGAGGCAAAATGTGGGGGTGGGTGGACTGGGGGGAAGAGAAAGAGAGCAAAGAGAGAAAGAGAGCAAACTACCTCTAATTCTATCCCATTAATCCTTATAAGTGCCAACGTAACAATTGGCTTCATGGCGATAACTCCTGGGAAAATTGGAAAGTATGGTCAAAGCTGTCTTATTTTCAGTTAAGACTACAAAATGACAACAAAAGTTCAGAAGCAATGTCCTCCAGGACCAGACAGCTAACTTTGTGAGCTGGAATGTTAAAGGCCTGAATCATGAATTAAGCAGAAAGAAAGTATTCTCTCACCTAACAGGTCTAAACCGCTAAAATAGTATTTTTTACAGGAGACTCACTTATTAAGCAAAGATTAGTTTTGGGCTGCACAAAGACTGGACTGGCCAAATGTTCCATTCCAGCTTTATAAAGAAAACTAGAGGTGTGGGAATTCTTTATACATAGAACAGTCTCATTTGTAGTATCAGATGTAGTATCTGATCCTGAAGGGAGATATGTGATTGTCATAGGTAATTTATTTAACTGTAAAGTGATTTTGATAAATATTTATGCACCCAATGTCGATTATAGGGAATTCATGCAAAATGTATTTGCATCTAGTTCAAATGTGAACACTCATTAAAATTATTAATGGCTGGGGACTTTGTGTTTTATATCCAGACCTAGATAGGTCTCCTGCCACAGGGGCGATGACATCTAACACTGCAAAGACAATTACACAGTTTGTAAATGACCACAACTTATCAGACCCCTAGAGATTTCAAAACCCAAACTCAAGAGCATATTCCTTCTACTCACCAGTGCATCATTGCTACTCAAAAATTGATTATTTCTTTGTAGATAACAATTTCTTGCCTACGATTAAATCTTGTAAGTACAACACTATTGTTATTTAAGACCATGTCCCTTTGATTTTAGAGCTAAAATCATTATGCCTTACATACTCATCTTGTAGACTGCGTCTTAATCCACTTTTATTAGCAGACGAGAATTGTAGAGAATTTATAATTATCAATATTTTTTTTTTTTTTTTTTTTTTTTTTTATAGAGACAAATACATCCTCAGAGGTTTCTGCAGGAACAAGGGGGGCTCCGCCCCCTGCTTGCTTCGCCTCGCCTACCCCCGGCATTGGGTATCCTGAAATTCATTAGTCGAGCTCGTTCGTCTTGGAGCCGTGCCCCGCTCTGCTTGTGGCATTTCAGACGCGCGTTGTAGGCGCCTGCGTTCATTGATTTTATCCAGCCGGGCTCGTGTTTGTATATCCGTCAGTCAAGCTCATTTGTCTTGAACCCGTGCCTGCTTTGCTTCCGCAGTTTCAGACGCGCATTGTAGGCGCCTGCGTTCATTGATCTTATCTAGGTGGGCTCATGTTTGTATCGTTGATCTGTATTGTGTTTGAATTCGGTGTAAAGCGTTCAGCGGTTTGTACAATCCCAAGCAGCACATCACTCCTAACTTCACCCCGCAGTAGTGCCACTCACAATATGGCGGTGACGCCTGTGCCCTTCGTACTCTCTTTGTGGATCTGTGGGCCGCCGTAGCCTGTTCCGTTTGAATCTGGGCTGCAGCGCAGAATCCTCTTTTTGGTGTGGCTGTGTCGGTAGTCGTTAGCTATGGGCGCCTTGTTGCTTCATTTCTCATTCACGTCAGTTGAGCTGTTCCGTTTTTGGGTCTTGAGTCCTTCGTTCGTGGTGGATATGACTTCGATTGCGGTTTATGAGACGTGTGCTGTACGCACCTGCGCAGTACGTCTCATGGTCCCATTGCCGTGTACCTGCGTCCATGCCATCCGGTTTAGTTAGTAAACCTGCGTCCATGCCATCCGGTTTACCATTCTCGGTTAGTAATATGGATACTCTGGAAAACCCTGAAGGCCTTCTTAAGAGGACAGATTATCTCATATCTTTCCCACAGAACAAATTGGAAACCAAGAAGGTATCAGAGCTAATCAGCGAAATTAGTAGAATAGATCAAGAACATGCCAGGTGTTCCAAGTGAGGCATTGAATTCAGAACTCAACCTCTTAATAACTAAAGAAACTGAACAACTCATATTTAAATCAAGACATCATTATTATGAACATGGAGAGAAAGCTAATAAGATCTTAGCTCAACAAATCCACAAGCAACACAAACGGACACAAAATTATTGACCATAAAAATATAATGCACACATTTACAGACTATTATAAATCCTTATATTCTACCGAGTTTAAAGAAGACAAGATACAATCTAATGCATTTCTGGATGCATTACAGGTACCACAAATAGATACTTTTAGTGCAGAAGAATTAGATAAACCTCTGGCATTATCAGAATTACTATATGCGATAAACTCACTTCGGTGTGGGAAAAGCAGCAGGCCCTAATGGCTACCCTGCCAAATTTTTTAAGAAATTCTCAACTCAGCTAGCTTCCCTTCTATTAGCAACATTTACAGAAGCTAGAGAGGGAGTGGAGTCACTTCTTGCTAACCAATCTCTCTCTCTTCATTCTTCCTAGGGCACTAAGCGGAAGCGGAAGCAGGACAATGGCCGACAGTTAGATGAATCGCGTTGCCGTCGTCGTAGAAGAACTCCAGGCACTCGACAAACAGATTCAGAAACTCCTGTCCAGACTAAGATACCTTAGGGATCTGAAGGTTCGGCTGCTGATAAACCGTCCTCGCCATCTGTAATCGGCGTAACATCAACCCCGCGTTGTGCCGCTCAAGTGAACTTCACCCCCGCGCCTCGTAGGAGCGACACCGATGAAGACCTCAGCATATTTCAGCTATGCAGGCGGGGGTTCAAGGCCAGAACAACTCCATCGGCAAGGGCGAGCATCTCGACTCAGAACCGGTTCGACCCTCTTCGCGTTCCCCAGTTTGCCTTCAGCCCCCTGGTGATGTAATAGTGGTAGGTGATTCTATTCTTAGAAAACTCAATATCGCATGCCCTAATCGAAAATCGTTTTGTTTCTTGTTTCCCTGTGCTCGTGTCCGAGATGTGATGAGACGTGCACTGGCAATCTACAAGAAGCACAAGAATAGGGGCAGTTGGAGCGATTGTTTTACATGCCGGCGTGAACAACATAAGGCACTGACAGTCGGAAATCCTCAAGGCCCGACTTCGCAGCACTAATTAAAGACACGAAGGAGAGGACCCCATCGGCAAAGATCTTCATTTTGTGTCCACTACCTCTCGTCAGACAATCAAACGAGTACTACAGTCGTCTGCTAGGATTAAACAACTGGCTGCAGGGCTTCTGCAATGAATTAAGACATCGGATTCATCAACAACTGGACCGTCTTTTGGGAAAGACCCGCGTTTCTTCAAGCGAGATGGCCTGCATGCCGAACAGTTTCGGCGCCCCGGGTCCTCTCCGAAAACATACTGTATCTAAGGTAATTCGTTTATCTTAACTATCTATCTCTACCCTTAACCCCTTCCGAAATGCTACTGCTGTGCTAGGACATGATAATTGCTTATTAAAATCTTCTGTAAAAGTGCACAACATTAATACTATAATAACCTTAATACTATAATAACCAATCTCAATGCACGTAGAAAACCTAGGCAATATGGCATAAACACCAATAATTTAATTAAAATTACTACTTTAGATGAACAATGTATTAAAACTATAAAAACAGACTATAGATTAAACAAAAAATACACACAGAGCGGCGCTAATAAAAATAACTTAGTTCCTGTTCCAAATATCAATAATGCACATAGTATTCATCTCTGCCCCTCTGAAACATTAAATAAAGCTCTAACATTTAATAGTGCCATAACTAATAAGATGTTTTTTATCAACGATCTTATTAGTGATAGAAAAATAGATTTTTTGCACTAAGTGAAACGTGACTTAGCTCAGATGGCGCAGCTGTTTTAATCGAATCTGCGCCTCCAGATTACAGTTTTACTCTTACGGATCGCCAAGGAAAGAAAGGCGGTGGCTTGGCAAACATTTACTCAAGCCGTCAAAGATGTCAATTTTAGTAAATTCAAGTCCTTTGAGTATCTCGCCATTGTTATTCATGGAGATTCTCACGTTCTAGTATTATCCGTGTATAGACCTCCTAAATTCAACGCGTCTTTCTTTGAGGAATTTTCTGACTTAATGTCAATTTTAATTACGAACTATGACACACTCTTAATAGTCGGAGACTTTAATTTTCATATAGATAATCAGTGTGACCAAAAAGTAAAAGAATTTATGAACCTCCTGGACTCTTTTGATTTGAGACAGCTTGTTAATCAGCCTACACATAAAGCAGGTCATACATTAGACTTAGTGATTACTAAAGGACTAAAAATTGATGTAAAGCAGGTCATTGATATTGGTCTATCAGACCATTTTCTTCTACTTTTTAATATAGAAATAATGATAGAAAACACTCCATGAGAAGCATATTGTTAAAAACGCTTCTTTGACTCATCAGCAGCCTTAAAACTTACAAACGATTCTAAGCAATCAGTCCGTTTATAGTGTCAACTATAATAGCAAGGATAATGTAAATAATAAGGTGGAAAGATTTAATACTAAAGTGAGAGCTGCTGTTGACATAGTTGCACCTGTAAAGGACAGTTAAAAAATCTTCTAGCATTGTTATACCATGGAAGACCCAAAGAGTGTCTGATTTAAAGAGAGCATGCCGTAGAGCCGAGTATAAATGGAGGAAGACTTAACTAACTATCCACTATGAAATATTAAAAGTTAAAATAACAGAATACAATAACACAGTCCGTCTTGAGAGGCGCTGCTATTTCTCTAAGATTATAAATAACAATGCTAGTAATCCCAGAGTCTTATTCTCGACGATTGATCGTCTGCTAAACCTAGGATAGATTTACCTGATTTACATAAAATAATTTCTCAACTGAAACCCTCCACCTGCGTCCTTGACCCAATACCAACAAATTTTTTCAACGAAGTATCGGGCGTGCTAATTGATAATGTTCTTGACATAGTAAATTCGTCATTAGATACGGGGGTCTTCCCAGACTGTCTTAAGACTGCTGTAGTTAAACCCCTACTTAAGAAAAATAATCTCGACCCCTCTGCTCTTGAAAATTTTAGACCCATCTCCAACCTGCCTTTCTTAAGTAAAATTCTAGAGAAGGCAGTCATTATGCAGTTAAATGACCACCTCAATAAACATGCTATTCTTGATAAATTTCAGTCAGGTTTTAGAACAAATCACAGCACAGAAACTGCACTCATTAAAGTAGTAAATGACTTGTGGGTAAATGCAGACAGAGGCCATTTATCTGTTCTCATCCTCTTAGATCTGAGTGCCACATTTAACACCATTGATCACAATATTCTTAGAAATCGCCTTAGTCAATGGGTGGGCCTCTCTGGCAGTGTCTAAAATTGGTTTGAATCCTACCTGGCAGGGAGAAAATTCTTTGTTAGTTCTGGTAATTACAACTCAAAGACTCATGATATCCTATATGGTGTCCACAAGGCTCTATCCTGGGTCCGCTGCTTTTCTCAATCTACAATGCTTCCGTTAGGTCAGATTATCTCAGGGCACAATGTGAGCTACCACAGCTATGCTGATGACACACAGCTGTATTTACCAATAGCTCCTGATGACCCCAAATTCTCTTGATTCACTAACACAATGTCTGACTTGTATTTCAGAATGGAATGAATAGTAACTTTCTCAAGCTAAATAAAGAGAAAACTGAAATCTTAGTGATTGGCAAAAATGGATAC
The DNA here is from genome assembly GCF_900747795.2 of Erpetoichthys calabaricus. Taxonomy (NCBI): domain Eukaryota; kingdom Metazoa; phylum Chordata; class Cladistia; order Polypteriformes; family Polypteridae; genus Erpetoichthys; species Erpetoichthys calabaricus. The sequence goes on along the minus strand of NC_041394.2, from coordinate 214,495,776 downwards.
AATGAGGCTATTAGAAATAAACTGGATGCATTAGGATTAAACGTCAAGACGGAGGTAAGAAAGCTTAGGGGTAACTGTTGACTGTAATCTGAATTTTAAATCGCATATTAATCAGATCACTAGGACAGCATTTTTTCACTTAGGAAACATAGCAAAAGTTAGACCTCTTATATCATTGAAAGATGCTGAGAAATTAGTTCACGCTTTTGTTTTCAGTCGGCTAGATTACTGTAACACAATCCTCTCAGGAATACCCAAAAAAGACATAAATCGTTTGCAACTAGTGCAGAATGCAGCTGCTAGAATCCTAACCAGGAAAAGAAAATCTGAGCACATTTCTCCAGTTTTGATGTCACTACAACACTGGTTACCTGTGTCATTCAGGATTGACTTTAAAATTCTGTTTATGGTTTATAAAGCCTTAAATAATCTCACCCCATCTTATATATTGGAATGTCTGACATCTTATATTCCAAATCGTAACCTCAGATCCTCAACTGAGTGTCTCCTTAGAATTCCAAGAGCAAAACTTAAAAGAAGTGGTGAGGCGGCCTTCTGCTGTTATGCACCTAAAATCTGGAATAGCCTGCCAATAGGAATTCGCCAGGCTAATACAGTGGAGCACTTTAAAAAAAAACTGCTGAAAACACATTATTTTAACATGGTCTTCTCATAACTTCACTGTAATTTAATCCTGATACTCTGTATATCCAATTCATTATAATAACTATTCATGGTGGCTCTAAAATCTGTACTAACCGCTACTCTCTCTTCTGTTTCCTTTTCCGGTGTCCTTTTGGTGGTGGCTTGTGCCACCACCATCTACTCAAAGCACCGTGATGTTCCAACAGTAATGGATTAAAAGCCAGAAGTCTGCATGACCATCATCACCAAGTCCTTCCGTGAGAACCCTAAAAACAAAGAGGACTATTTAATTTATGTTATGTAGAATGCCCAGAGGGGACTGGGCGGTTTCGTGGCCTGGAACCCCTGAAGATTTTATTTTTTTTCCTCCAGCTGTCTGGAGTTTTTTTTTTTTGTTTTTTCTTTCCCCCCTGGCCATCGGACCTTACTCTTTTCTATGTTTAATTAATGTTGTCTTATTTTAATTTCTTATTTTGTCTTTATTTTTCTTTTCTTCATTATGTAACGCACTTTGAGCTACTTTCTGCATGAAAATGTGCTATAATAATTAATGTTGCTGTTGTTGTTGTAGAAAAAATAAAATTCTACCACAAACTTTTCGCCAAGCAATAATTACTGTCTTTCCTAAACAAAATTAGGACTTATTACAATGTGCATCATACAGACCAATTTTACCTCTGAATAATGACGTTAAGATACTTTCCGAAGTCCTAGCTAGAAGGATGGAGAAAAGTGCTGCCTTCGATAATATCACAAGTCCAAACTGGATTTATTAAAGGCAGACACTTAGCTTCCAATCTTTGACACCTGTTTAATGTAATATATTCACCCACAAAGTCAAACACTCCAGAGATATTATTATCGTTAGATGTAGAAAAAACATTTGATATGGTCGAATGGAACTACCTTTCACTACATTGGAGAAATTTGGGTTTGGCCCGAACATCTGTGCATAGATCAAACTACTGTATACCAATCCGGAATCTTCAGTTTGTATTAACACCAGTAATTCAGAATACTTTAAGCTAGAATGTAGTACCAGACAAGGATGCCCCTTGTCACCGCTGCTTTTTACAATCACCATTGAGCCACTGGCAATTCACTATCGAAATGCTTATCAGATAAAGGGGATTATCAGAGAAGGACTGGAACACAAAGTTTCTCTATATGCAGATGATATGGTACTGTATATATCAGATCCACAAAATACTGTGCCTGCAGTCCTAACAGCACTAATAGAATTTCAAAAGATTTCTGGTCTCAGTATCAATTTGAATAAAAATGTGCTTTTCCCAGTGAATTCTCAAGCAAATAATATTAGATTGGACACCTTCCCCTTTATCATCAGAGATCAGTTTAAATACCTAGGGGTAAACATCACAAGTAAACATAAAGCTCTTTATCAACAAAATTTTGCCATCTGCGTGGAAAAAAGTAAGCAAGACTTGCATAGATGGTCAACCCTTCATCTCACTTTAGCTGGAAAAATTAACATTGTTAAGATGAATATCCTTCCTAAGCTTCTCTTTTTATTTCAAAACATTCAAATATACATTGATAGATCTTTTTTTAAGAAATTAGATTCAAACATAACCTCATTTATTTGGAATTCAAAACATCCATGTATCCAAAGGGTGACCCTACAAAGACATAAGGCGGAAGGCGGCATAGCTCTACCTAATTTTCAATTTTATTACTGGGCAGTAAATATACAAACTATAAAAACCTGGACATTGACACAAATAGATGAACATAACAGGCTTGGTCCACAATAGAAATAAAATCCTGCAGTACTTCTTTATATTCCTTCCTTTGCACCCCAATAAATACAAGTTATCGCCAATATACTAACAACCCAATTGTGCTTCACTCACTCAGAATATGGAACCAATGTAGGAAGTATTTTAAGATAAGATAAGCTTTTATCTGTGGCACCTCTGCATGAGAACCACCTTTTTCCACCTTCTCAAGCATAAGCAGTGTTTAATGTCTGGAAAACATTTGGGATTAAATCGCTTAGGGATCTGTACATAAACAACGTCTTTGCATCCTACAAACAATTACACTCCAAATTTAACTTCCCAGCAACACATTTCCAGCCTCACTGGGCAACATGTTTTGGGCATGCAGCAAATTAACATCATTCTGGACCAAAATCTTTAAATGCGTTTCTTTAAATCCATGGCTTGTTGCTGCTCTCATTGTGTAATAGCAAAAATTTCCAAAATTGTTGATATTCTTTTTTCTAAGAGCAATGTATAAATGTTTTGGGGACCTGAGTTGATCAACGTTCCTGACACATTCATCTTCCTTTATTTTGTATCTTATTATTGTTTGGCTGCTAATAAAGAACAAAAGAATTGTGGGTTTAAATTAAAACATAAAAAAATGTTTTATGGAAAAGTTTTACAAGTAAAAACAAAAACTAAATACCTTTAAGTAATTTTATTTATTTTAGTAAAATGTTTTACTAGCTATTCATTGAATAATACCACAGCAAGATAAAATATTGTAGGCTTACCATAAAATGACCAGCAAATAAAAACGCATCCTGTGGTCTACAGTTTATTTTAATTGGAAAATACCAAGGGTACCAGTTTAACATGGGCATGAAGCATACACATGGATGGCTATACAAAAACAGCGTAAAAATTGGTATCAAAACTGGGTATTAAGTTAAGTCCACAAAAGTATTAAAAATTAGTAGAGGTCCACAAACCTATACCTGTTTGGTTAGTAATAGAAAGGAAATTGTTATACATTTTAACTGTATGCTCTGCTCTGTACTCTAATCAACAATAATTATTGTTTGTTTACTAGCAACCGTGGGTTCTCAATTAAATGAGGTAATGCAGAGAACCTCCTATCCATGATAAATCACCTATTTCAGCCTTATTCTTTGCAGTATGCAATCAAAGGATTGTGACATTTTTTTACAACGTATTTGCATCTTTTGAACTCTCAACTTCCAAACTGAATCTTCCAGCAACAATATTCAAATATGAAATGTTAAAAAATATTCTGCTCTCATCTTTACCTATATCTGTCCCCCAAGGTGATACTGGCTAGTGTGAAAATTTCACAAAAGGAATGAAATTCAGTATTTCATAAAAATACACTCCAGGTCAATATACAGAACACCAAGCAGGCTCAAATTCAAATAAAAATTGTTCATTTTTCATTGATTACACATATCTCATTTGAAATGGTCTAAAATATACCTAGACAAGACCCAACCTATGAGCGATGTCTTCAAGCACCTGCATGGGGTAGGTTACTGATACATGTTTTGGGAAGCCCTACACTTAAATTCATTATTTCTCAGATAGACTTGCATTTGAAAACACTCCAAATTCCCTAACAACAATATTTAGGGTAATATCAGATGGAATTAAAGTGTCCTGTGAAAGATTTGTTGTTAATTTCTACCCCACACTACTTGCATGAAGATTTTTTTTGCTTGGACTTCAGACTCTGAGGTTGCAAGTTCAGATCCCGCTACTGACAATGTGTGACCATGAGCAAGTCACTTGACCTGCCTGTGTTCCAACTAAAGAAAATAACAAATGTAACCAATTCTATCATAAATGTTGTACATTGCCTTGTATAAAGGCATAATCCAAATAAGTTAATGTTAACTAGAAGAATTATAATTCGCCCTCTCTAACATATCCAATAGAATCTGATGTCATTATGACGTCATTTAGGGGCCTGTGGCTGGAGATAGAAGTGACATAGGTCTGGATGGCCCGACTTCTGTCTGAAGTGAAAGTGATGTGCAAGTTTAACATCCTCAAACACCATTTCTTCTTTGTTATTAGGTTTCATTGTCCAGCCTTTTCTAGAACGCGCGTCTACAAAATATTAATTCACCAATTTCATAAGGTATGCTTGTAGTGAAAAGTAAAGGTATGCTTTAAATTCTAACATCGTCTGAGAGCACTATTGAGCTCTGATCTTATGTGTACATGGTCGTGTTTCACAGAAATATGGGAATGACACTTTTTTTTTAGGTTTTGCTGCTCAGTCATCTGTAGAAAGCATGAACACCGTTCTTTTTTTAATTAGTTTAGTTACAGCATTTAACGATCATTAATAGAACACTTTATTATTTTTAGTTTTAAAATGTAACTGCATCTGAAAGAACTATTATAGTATGTGCATTAAATGGTTGCATCATCTCCACGAAATGATGGCAATATATTTAACATAACAGTAATACAGTACACGAAAAGGCCATTGATTTTTATTATTAGGCTTCATTATAGCATTTGCCTATCTTCTGTAGGTCATGTGTTAAAAACATATTAAAATCGACAAATTTAACAAATTTCAAAGATGAAATGGGCCAACGGAAATATTACAGTTTACAGTATGTGTGGAAGGAAATGGCAGCATCCATACACAAGGAAAAAACATGCAAACTCCATGCAGGGAACACTCAGGCTTGAACTCCGGTCCATTTGTACATAGTAGCCGCTGCGCTACCACTGCCTACACCATGCTGTCCCAATTGAACACACACTGTATACTATAATACTGTAATTACATCAGACAATGTTATCCTTTGAACCTTACTTTATTAAGTTTGTTGACTTAACATGTTTGCAATACATACTGTAATCTACAAATGACCAGCAAATGCTGTAATGAAGTCCAATAATAAAAACAAATTGTGTACACAAATTTATTGTGATCATATTCTTGAGGTGATGCCACAATTTAAGTCACAAACTATAATAGTTAATTCATGCATTCTACAAACAATCTGCAAATGCTGCAGCTAAACCAGTTAAAATAAATAAATACAGTAATCCCTCCTCCATCGCGGGGGTTGCGTTCCAGAGCCACCCGCGAAATAAGAAAATCCGCGAAGTAGAAACCATATGTTTATATGGTTATTTTTATATTGTCCTGCTTGGGTCACAGATTTGCGCAGAAACACAGGAGGTTGTAGAGAGACAGGAACGTTATTCAAACACTGCAAACAAACATTTGTCTCTTTTTCAAAAGTTTAAACTGTGCTCCATGACAAGACAGAGATGACAGTTCCGTCTCACAATTAAAAGAATGCAAACATATCTTCCTCTTCAAAGGAGCAAACAAATCAATAGGGCTGTTTGCTTTTAAGTATGCGAAGCACCGCGGCACAAAGCTGTTGAAGGCGGCAGCTCACACCCCCTCCGTCAGGAGCAGAGAGAGAGAGAGAGACAGATAAAAAAATCAATACGTGCCCTTCGTGCTTTTAAGTATGCGAAGCACCGTGCTGCATGTCGCTTCAGGAAGCAGCTGCACAGAAGGTAGCCAACGTGAAGATAATCTTTCAGCATTTTTAGATGAGCGTCCGTATCGTCTAGGTGTGCGAACAGCCCCCCTGCTCAATCCCCATACGTCAGGATCAGAGAAAGTCAGCGCAAGAGAAAGAGAAAAGTAAGCAATCTAGCTTCTCAGCCATCTGCCAATAGCGTCCCTTGTATGAAATCAACTGGGCAAACCAACTGAGGAAGCATGTACCAGAAATTAAAAGACCCATTGTCCGCAGAAATCCGCGAACCAGCAAAAAATCTGCGATATATATTTAAATATGCTTACATATAAAATCCGCGATAGAGTGAAGCCGCGAAAGGCAAAGCGCGATATAGCGAGGGATCACTGTAAATAAAAAGAAAGGGATGTAACAAAACCAAATAATAAAAAACAAATGCCATTTAAGGGCACTTAACATCAACATCACTATCACTATCATTTTTAACATGGAAGACAAACTTTCCAAACCCACGTTAATTTTACCCCAAGCCAAAGTGGTCTGCCACTGGAGGTCTGCAACCAGACCCTTCTCAACATATTAGGAAAGTGATGTCTTGTACAGTATTAGCTCAAATTGGAAAAAATCGAATCATCTCTATGAATATCTGTTCAGAACCTTTTCAGACCTCAATGTAGTCCTTGACACTAGAATTACCAAAGCCTACGAAAAAACTCGTAAATCCGGCCCACCTTCAATCCCTTTGCACCTCTCTGTCAGCGTCTTTTGTCTTGTAAATGTGTCAATAACCAGCAAGCAGCCTGCTGTCACATCCCCCCACTGCCACAGTTTTCTCAGCTCAAATTTGTTTACCTGCCTGTCCGTTGCTTAGAGTTGTATAGAGTGAGAAGTCAAGCAAAACGACATCTTTTATAAATACTATATTGTTATTTGGAACATATGCATTTCATGTGTGTTCAGTATCTACAACAATCTATGTAAACACATCTTTAAAACAGAAACATTTTCCATGTTTTAGTAATAATTGACAAAATGTACACATGAAGTGTATAATGTGTGATGCCTGAAGTCCAAATATCAAGTAAACACTTTCACAAAAGGTACAAATATAACAGAACAAGTGACTTATTTAATTTTATTTAGTCAGAACAATCTAGTTTTAGTGGGGGATAAATGCAGAGTTTCATGGATTGTTTGTGAAGCACACTATTGTACTTGCTATGTTAGTTTCATTTGTTTTGTTATAATGTTTTTATCTATACTAATAAAAGGCAAACCCCTCACTGACTCACTGACTGACTGACTGACTGATTGACTGACTGACTCATCACTAATTCTGCAACTTCCCGTGTAGGTGAAAGGCTGAAATTTGGCAGGCTGATTCCTTACAGCTTACTTACAAAAGTTAGGCAGGTTTCATTTCGAAATTCAACGCGTAATGGTCATAACTGGAACCTCTTTTTTCACAATATACTGTAATGGACGGCAGCTCGATGGCCGTGGGAGGAGGAGTTGAGTGTCACGTCATCACGCCTCCCACGTAATCACGTGAAAAGACTGTGAACGCAGTAGGGACAAATGAAGGAGGAACCGCAAACAGCGAAGAACAAAAAATTCATTAAACAATTGAGAAGGGAGCGAGTGAAGCATACAAGCATGTTCATAAGGGAAACAAAACACGGTGTAAAACGTAAGTTTAAATTAAGTTTATAGAAACGCTCCCGCTGCGGATTGCAATAACTTGAAAAGACTGTGAATGCAGTAGGGACAAATGAAGGAGGAGCCGCAAACAGCGAAGAACAAAAAATTCATTAAACAATTGAGAAGGGAGCGAGTGAAGCATACAAGCATGTTCATAAGGGAAACAAAGCACGGTGTAAAACGTAAGTTTAAATTAAGTTTATAGAAACGCTCCCGCTGCGGATTGCAATAACATATTCGCGAGATAGAAGTTTAATGAGAAGACACGAGGTATAAACGAACCACACGCCGTAGCGCAACGTTAGGGGCAACAGTTTCAACCATTCTATGATCTGCCTCTCGCAACTGAAAGACGGCACATGGCGGATGTTAGCCCACTTGCTGACCGCAACGTTAGGGGCTTCAACTCTGGCGCTGACGATATTCGATTCTCGAGAGGGGATGCAGTGAGTGTGTATGCCCGATGAGCCCAGAATTAAGGAGAAAC